>NW_019524793.1:406263-446652 GCF_002814215.2 Seriola lalandi dorsalis
AGGTTTGAAAAGGACCGGAGGCTCGTGAACCCAACACAAGCACAAGAAGCTGAACTTGTATGTGTTTGTGAGAGAGAGAGAGAGAGAGAGAGAGGGTGGGAGGTGAATGAATGATTAATCTATTATATTATGCCCTTCACCATCTAAGTTGGTAGGATCAATCATATAAAGGGGATAGAGGGTTAGAGAGATCAAAGGAAATCCTTTCAACACCCCCCTCCCAAAAAAAAACAAAAAAAACTTGCACACACAAGCAGACACAAATACACACAAACACAGACAGACACAGTCCAATCTGTCTGTTTTATAAGCAAGCTCAGCAGGAGGAGTATTAGCTCGAACAATACCGTCTCTACTGTTTTCTGTCTTTTAGCCCCTGGAGGGGCAGAGCAGGCTCCACTGTCAAAAAATCAGAGCTCAAGTTCCTTATAGTGATTTATTTCATTAGGCAAATGAGATGTGTGAGCCCTACAGCACTGCTGACTGAGTCACCACTTTTTCACTGTCTCACTTTGTGTGCATGCCCGTACGCACACACACACACACACACACACACACACACACACACACAGGAGACATGTATTTTTCACATGTTGAATATAGCACTGTTAACAGCCCCAAAACATATGTAGCATGTCTGATTCAATCAAGCGTTCAAGCACTGTGGAGTGATGAGCTGGTGGTGGCAACAGCTGTTGCCATGCCATCCTGCACAAAATGGCCTCAGATCTCCCTGTTTGATCATTCTACCTGACCACCACAGGGGGAGCTTCTCCTCTCCTCCTCTCTGATGAAACATTTAGTGTGGCGTACCAGTCACGAGAGTAACCATCACGTATTCCAACATTATCTAATTCGAGCGCCATACTGAGAGGGGAGAGAATGAAAAACAGAACAGTAGCATCATTTCTCTGCACAGACAGATACAATATTTTTATCGGGCATTTATTTACCTGTCTGTTATTTCTGTCCCTCTCTGCCTGCAGGATCACCCTCAGGGAGGGTGTAAGCTGAGGAATTGCCACCCCACACACCTGTGCCTGCTTACCGCCGCTACGCTTTAGCCCCGCCCCTTGCCCTGCCCCCTGGTCAGCCTCCAACATGGCTCTTGCAGTCTGGATCATCTTTACTTGCGCTGTAGCTTTCAGCAACATTGCTCCATCATCGCAAGGTACGTATTAAATATTAATATTGTGAAGTTTTATTAAACACCGCTCATGTCTGTCTGTATGTATTCCGTGTTCATTAATGTATGCAGTATATACAAAACTGTATATGTTCCTATTGCTTCACTGAGTCGGCTTGTGATGTTGCACATGAGCTCCTGTTGGATTCACTGCGCCCTGTAAGTGGCCTGACCAGGTTATTGCAAATAAGGATGTAATATTTATACGTTTGCTTCGTGATGAAGGTTGTAAGTACAGTATATTGACTTGCTGACCAGGCAAGAAACGCTGCACTTGATTAACCAAACTGTCTCTACAGGAGACAGAGAGAGAGCCAGAGAGGGAGGGAGTGTGTGAGCGAGGTGAGAGTGAGAGTGTATGTGTGAATGTCAATAAAATTTCTTGTCATCTTGATGTCGGTTGGAGCGTGGCAAAGAGTATAAGGGGGGAATTCGTGCATGTAATGGAGCCATATGTGTGACCTCCTTTGAATGTAGCATGTACCATAAGATATTTCATTTTGTGTTTTGTGTGTGTTTCTGTGTGTGCGCCATAGCTGTTTTAAGCTCGGCAGCAGGTGACCTGGTTGGGCTGGAGTGATGCTGGAGGGCGTGTATGTATGTGTGTGTGTGTGTGTGTGTTGGAGGTGGTGTAGCAGGGAAGGAGCAGGGATTGCAGGGGGAGTCAGAGGACCAAGGAGGGAAAGGAGGGGCTGTTGGGTGTCCTGCTAGTGGCCTGCCACACAGACAGCATCGCACCATCTGCTGTATGCTCTCAGTCAGCTCTGTGCCAACCAGCCGCTGGGTGATGGACAGCTAGGACGAGGAGGAGGGGGAGGAGGAGGAGCATCGGGGAGAGACACGGTCGCCGCAGGGAGGGGCTAGTAATGAAGCAGGAGGAGTTGAAGAAACCCAGGGAGGGAGGGAGGGAGGTTAAAATGAAAATGTTTTTGTGTACACCTGTGTCAGCACTGGTTTTAGCAGTCCCTCTGTGTAAGCTCTGATTGGCCAGGTGCGGTCTAATTTGAGTAGGTGCTGCCCCCCCCCCCATCTTAATTTGGCTGCTTTTGTAACATCGGATTTGTGCAGCGTACGCTCTGTTCCGTTGGACACCTTTGGCCTCTGGCACTGTGTTGCTTTCTGTTTGTGTGTGCATGTGTGTACTTGTAAGGAAAATGAGCCTCCAACTATCCGTGTGACCTGGCACTTGGGGAGTATTAATAATGCATTAATAATCAATTGACTGTTATCAGTATTCATCCCCAAAGCACAGGCACAACATTTGCTTTGATGAAATTAAGATTCTAATGGAGTCAGGCTCACAGACATGCACGTTGACACATGTTCATGAACACCCATACCGTCTGGGTGTGTATAATTTTTGCAGCCAGACTTTGGCTGAAATGCTTTCTCTCTATTATAGTGTGACCGGAGGAGTAGGAGGAGAGAAAAGGAAAGGAGAACGAGGAAGTAGAATTTAAAGGGGAAGGGCAGAGATTTGATGTGACGAGAGCTGCTGAAATCACTCTCAGGCTAATCAGAGCTCATTTGGAAACCTGCAGGATCATCACACATGGCTTCACAGTCTAATGTGTACCCCTGCGCCTCCTCGGTGTCCCGACTAATCTGCCATGCTTTAACCTCACTCTACTCCTGGCTGCACATTCTAATATTTACCCCTAACGCTCACACATTTATTCTCCTCTGGAAGCAGCTCTTAAACGCAAATGTTCCTAACCAGCGTGAGCTTTGCATACATACTTCTTACCTGCTCTCTCCTACAGACCTCGCGCATATTCGCATAGTGAATATTCATCCTTTCAAATCCCTTTGAAATGCAGTGGCGGCGCGAAAACAAAAACAATATTTTCATTCATGAATGCAAACTCTTAGAAACCTAGACAAATGAAGTTATATTCATAGCAGTGTATACAAACTTCCTCCACTTTACCATCCCGGCAGGCCCCCTGACAGACTGACATGCGTACCCCGACGAACAGAATGTCCCGCTGATTCCACAGAATGCTCGAGAATGTACAACCCATGCACTGTGTTGTTGCTCTGAAAGCCCATTAGGCTTGCTTAATGTGGCAGGCATTGCAGGCAGCTGCGCCGTACGTGATGATGCTTTCATTTAGCACAGCCCAAGCACCGGGTTTGTATGTGCATCCGTGTACGTGTATGTGTGTGTTTGTATTTATGTGCACCATTGGTGGCAGCCAGACCATTATAAGGCTATTTGTAGGTCCTTTCAGTCTGTAATGCATGTTGCGTGTGAATTTGCAAGTAGTGTACATGTAATATACTGTATGTGTGTGTGTGTGTGTGTGTGTGTGTGTGTGTGTGTGTGTGTGTGTGTGTGTGGTGCGTGCGTGCGTGCGTGCGTGCGTGCGTGCGTGCGTGCGTGTGTGTGTGAGAGAGAGCGCATTTGTGTGAGCATGTGCATGTGTGTGCCACTCATATCAGGACACCGGTGCCAGCTGACTGGTGGAATCTGTTCTCATCTCCCCTGTATTTAAGCCTTTGCTCTCAGATCAGTCGTGTGGAAAGGCCCCTGGTCCTTTAGTGCACACGCAGACATTTTTATCTGTCTTCCCCTCCTCTCCCTGGCTTTTTTCTTCTGTGCCTTTTCCCCTAGCTATTATTTAAGGATGGGGGGGACTGGCTGTTTTTACACATCTTCCCAACAAAGAGCTTTAGTCTCTTGCCTGTCATTGGATGCTGGAAGAATGTCTGAATGGGGACTGATCTCAATGCAGTATTTTTGCTCTCTATAATGCAGGGATGGGTAGTTATTTTTCATGGCGGACCACATGAAGAATTCACCATGGCTTTGCGAGCCAGATGCTTTTTTATGACTGAAGCTGCTGACAGTTATTTTGGGTCTAAGTGTTGCTCAACTCTAGATTTAAAATTCTGAGTGAAGATCTAAAAAATACTTGACCTGATACCACATCCAATATTGAATTTTTGCACATAGAGAGAGAAAGAGTAGACTTTCAGTCCCTCAATACTATAATATTAAAATGATAATTTCAAAACTGCGACCTACTCACTAATTCATAAGAATTGATTCTCTGACAGGCTTGTAGCAATAATATTTCGAAAGGAGGCAATAAAGCAGCAATGCCGCTAACCTTGCTATGTGCACTAGACTTCTTGTTGTTGTATAATTTGCTGAACAGCATATTGTATTTCTTTAATATATGTTTTGTAAACCCCTAGCTCTACACTTTTTCACTTATCAGGCAAGTCTGGAAAACTGAGCATACTTGTGTGCTGGAGTTGTGCATGGCATTAGCTGATCAGAATCACGTGACAAGAATAATGAATTACATTGAAACAGTTTTATAACCTTCCAGACACACTTTCTTCTCCTATGTGCTACATCTGCCGCTGTTAAAGATGTGCTGAATTTTTATTTTTCATTAACCTTCAATTACTGTAAATTTCACATCTTTGTGACGTGTTTGGCATGACGTGTGTCAGCTTCTGAAGTATCGTCAAGAGCAGAGTTGTTTCACCGGATAAAACAGTAAAACAGTTTGTTCCTGTTAACAGTTTTCTTTAATACAAGTATTAGTTGCAGAGTCGCAGGCAGACAGATGACAAACAGACGCTGGACTTAAATGTATACAATCCGAAGAAATATACAGACAAGTTGCAGCTTTTTGTTTTGTAGGCCAAGGCCATCAGAACCGGCTGGTTGTGTATGTGTTTATAGAGACAACTAAACGCTCTCATTTTGTCTGAAAATGACCTTTGAATATGTTATATTACTATGTTTTCCTCTGCCAAAAGAGATGAAATCCGCAGGCTTCTCTGACACTAATTGCTAATCCAGCAGCTGTGAATATTGCTGCATATCATCAGGATTTTGCAATAAAGAACTGCTGTAAAGCCGTTTTTTTCACCCTGTTTCTCTATCTTTGCCTCTCGTGTGTGTGTTTTCAAGCTTTCATTGCCTCCCCGTCTTTTTTAGCAGCAGTCCATGCCTCGCACTTCTCTCACTCCAAACACTCGACTCTGATTTTCATCCAATCTTTCTGCTTCCTCTCCTCTAACACCTCAGCTATTACTCCCTTTCTCTGTGTTGTGATGTCTTCCCCCCCTTTCTGGCGGCCTTCTATCTGTCTGTTGGCCCATCTCATGGCCCCTCTATCACTTCCATTTTCCTGCTCTTTGTTTTGTTTTTTCTTCCATCTTCTTCCTTTTCCCCCTTACCCCACTTTCAAGAGCATCACCACCCCCCTCTGTTTTCCTTTCCTTACCCTGTGCCTGCTATCTGTTAACAGTGCACATCTCTTGTCGTTGTCATTCCCTTCCTTTCGTTCCTTTTGCCTCGTTCTGTCTTTCTCTTGTTTGCTACCTCCCTCGTTCAATCCCTGGTGCCAGGGGTTGCTGTGCTCTTCAAAGCTCTTGGCTGAGAGCAGTAGATCACAGAGAGGACTGTGTGAGTGAAAGGTTAATGGATGGCCTTTGAACATATATTGGGAGTCGGGGGCGGGCGGGTGTAGGTGGGATAGGTCGGGGCGGAGTGGCGGTGTGTTCTTTCAAACCTCCCTTTGAAGATGACGCATGCCGCTCCCATGTGTCTGCGTGCATACAAGGGCTGTGCGTTTTTGTTTATTCATTCGTTCACAGTGTTGGTGTGTTTGTGCGTGCGTGCGTGTTTGTGTGCCCATTTTGTTTGTGTTTGCTCGTAGTTTTGTGCGTCAGGGTATGTTAGTTTGTGTACATTGATTTGTGTACTGCAAACAAGCTCCTACATAAAGGATTGGGGACTGTGTTCCTGTTTGTGCAGTCGTGTGATAGCTGCCTCTTTTCTCTCAGGGCCTTGCTGCGTAACTTTGAGGCTCTGTAGCCGTGAAGGACTCTGTGTGTGTATGTGTGCGCGTGCGTGCGTGCATACGTTTGTGCGTGTGTGTGTTGGTTCAAGAGCATGTGCAAAAGTGCTGTTGTGTTCGTGTCAAAGCATGTCATGGTCCTAGAGAATATGTGCATTTGCTTCTTGTGTGTTTTGTGGACTGCAGATTGATAATTACCAGCAGCAGCTTACGGCTGGCAGCCAAGGGCAGAGAGAGTGGAGCTGGGGGAGTGAGAGAGAGAGAGCAATGTAGGGAGAGCGACGGAGAAGTGGAGAGGATGGTAAAATGGTGAGAGAGGGGTGTACAGGAGGAGAAAGGGATGGGAAGGGAATGGGGGAAAACCGGAGGTGAGGGGTCAGGACGAGAGGGAGGAATGAAGACATGGAGAGAATGAGGGTTGGATGACGAGGACGGGTGGGGAGGGTAAATGAGAGAGTTTCCGGGTGGGTGAAATTGGATGAGGGATCAAGGGATGGTGCTGAGGTGAAAACGAAAAAAATCACAAAGAGGAGGAAACACACAGCATATGTTCATTGCACTGCAGGTGAACGGGATGGCATGTACGGATAAGAGGGATTCAGTCGCATTTTACACCCATTTTTCGTCTATAGATATAAAACATGAAGGTACAGAAATGCTGCACACTCCATCTACCTACATATACTTACAAACACATCGATCAGCTCATAAACATGCACAGAAAAAACACACACAGGCATACACTGCCCACACGTTCAAGACTTTGGCTTAGCGTATAAGGAGGTTAATTAAGTGTCTAATGCAGCGGCAGGGCTGGGCTTTGACACTCATCTCTCCTAACAGGTCTCTGGATGCGACTTGCAACTCTTCCAAATGCACACACACATCTTTCTGACAGCAGGCCTTGCATGGTACTCACTCAGTCTCCCCCTCTCTCCTCCACACTTTATCTCTCACTCTCGCTCCTTTTTCTTATCACGTTTTTCTTCTCTTCAGTCTCTCGCCATCTTTCTCACTTTCCTTTCTCTGCGTCTCTCTCTCTCTCTCTTCCATTCTCCCCTCATCCCTGTGGCTGTTTTTCCTGCAGCACCTGCAGATTTACTTCACCACAGTGTTTATATGAATCTAGGTCTGACTCACTCTCTCTGCCTGCCTCTTGTGATATGTGCTGGAAACAGAGAACAGAATAGAGTTGTGTTGGTGCTGTAGCACAGCTCCCCTCCCTGGGGAGACGGAGGATATTGTGCACCGGGTGAATCTCCTACTTTTTAGGCAGACCAATTTTTATTTTGGGAGCTACGCAGCTACACTGCCCCCACCCAATCCCCCAACTGAGGCACTTTTATTGCATAATTAGGCGCCAGGGCCAGCAATGAAGTGGTTTGACAGTATGAGCGTGTCTGGTCTCGCCTCCCTCCTCAAGTTTGTGTGTGTGTGTGTGTGTGTGTGTGTTGCTCAGTGTCTCTGTGGCTTTTTAGCCGCCTGTCTTAATCGCTCTGCTATGCCTGCTAGTCCTGCCCCCCCCAGCAAAGTTTGTCAACACACATTGAGAGTTCTCTCAAGGTTGAGGATGAATGAGGGTTAGGGCTTGTGTATGTCTGCCTGCGAGGATGTTGGTGTATGTATGTGCATCATTGCAGTATGTGTTGCATGAGGGTGCGTGTATCCCATTTCCAGCGGGGGCACGTTTAATTCTCTTATGAATGATGTAATGTTATGGGGCTGTGCTGTAATTCAGTTCAGTTAAAGGACTTGGCTGCTGAGGAGAGAGGCTGTCTGCGGTGAGCAGATCAGAACAATAGGAGGTCCTCTCCCACAAATCTGCCTGCCTTGCTCCTTTTATGTCGGTGACCTTGTGCTTCCACAAAGAACGGTCGTCATGTTCATCTTCTGCCAGCATCTAGTTTGATGGTTTCTATCTTTTTCTATTTTTACCCCGTCTCATTCGCTGTGCCATTCCATTCCTCCCTCCCTGTGTGTTAGCTTGACTTAGCTCGATTGCAGTGGATGTGTGTCATTTTGGTGCTGCTTTGTGCTCTGACCTTATAGCACGACTGGTGACTCCCCGTACAGTCGCTCCTCATCTCATCTCCTCTGTCTCCTCCGCTTGACAGGCGGAGGACTCATAGGAGATGAGATAGCCTCCTAGCTTTGAGGCCAGCATTACCCTCTCTCATTCATATACACACACACACACACACACACACACACACACACACACACACACACACACACACACACACTGTCCCACAAGCTCACGCTGCCCCCATCCCCTCATGTTAGGCCTTTAGGTTTGTCTCAGGATGTCACTTTGTCACAACTCCTCAGCTTGAAGGCTGCCTGGATGTGACAGTTCTGGCCACATCGCCTCAGCTTGTCTGTGTTGACAAGCCATGCTCCAGCGAGTCATTACGCTAACTTGCAACGCTAAGTGACTTGCTAAGATACAGCACTAAGCTGATAAAGTACTGGAGAAATTGGTAGGGATGATTCTCTGCTAGAGAGGGGTTCCCGTCACTGAGACCTCTCAGTTCTGTCCAGTGACTGTAAAATTACTTGTTCTTCTTCGCCAGCTTTACTAAGGAACTAACCTGAAACTCATGAGGGAGTTAGCTTTTTTGGCCAGAGCTGAATAAGCGGGCATATGTAGATGTATGCGGTATACTTTAAATATTCTACTGCTATCTCTGGGCAAAAAGAAGATACTCACCTATTAGCCTTTATGCCACTTAAAGTGCATTTTAAGGATGATAATATAACAAGAATCTCACCTCATCAGCAGCCAGCCAGTCTCTCAACTACCAATACTCCTTGCACTGGTACTATGCTTCAGTGCTATGCTAATGAGTAGCATTAGGAGATGACTGCTGGAACAGACAGAGGGGCTAAGAAGGGCTGATCACATTTCAGCCCCCAAAAGACAGTCAGCCAGCCAGCTAACAAGTCAGCCTTAGGGCTACAAAGCTCCACAAGTATAATCTCTCCTATTGTGACTCAATTGCAAAGTTGCTATCACAGTCTCTAGCTACCTGCAAGGCCAAACCTTCTCATTAAGTTATTTCCGAGAAAACACACTATAGAGGATCTGTGATAACACAGTCCAAGGTCAAATTGTCTAAGACATTTACATCAAAATGTTTTATGTTTGAAAGCAACCTGCTGATGATGGAAAGTTGTTTCAATGAAGAGAAATCTGTCTATTCATTCGGTGAACTTTTCTTTTCTAATGTAGTTTCAGACTCGAAATAAAAAAAAAAAAAAAGATTTTCTTTCAGCTTTTTCTTGAGTTTTGGTTGCAGGTCATGTCCCCTCGTCTCCAAATAATGTTGGATCTTCGCAAAAAAATGAGACTCGTAATGGTAGAGAAAGAAGACGTGTACGCAAAGACTAGCTTGGCGACTGCAAAATTATGTTCTTGACTGAGGGTCCAAGCATCTATCCACCCGCAGGCTTTAATTACTATGTGAGGATAATGAGTCAAATCCAATCAGTTCTCTCTCTTGCTCTTAATTTGTACGAAGCTTCTATTATGAAGCCAACCGCTTCAGCCCCTCACACCAGCTGCCCTGGAGTGACACCAGGCCCCTCTCTGGTGTGTGTGTGTGTGTGTGTGTGTGTGTGTGTGTGTGTGTGTGTGTGTGCGCGCACATGTCTTTCTATTGTTGGGTGGACAAATTTTGGTTTGAAACCATCATTGTGAGGTTAGGGTTAGACATGTATTTGTATTATTATTGTAGGTAAAGGGCTAGGGAATGCATTGTGGCAGCGAGTTTCCTTACAACTGAGGTAAGACAAGGGTGTGTGTGTGTGTGTGTGTGTGTGTGTGTATGTGTGTGTGAGATTGCTGTTTCTTGCACACCGCCATGTCCATGCAAATAGGCTCATATAATTATTGAATTGGCTTACTGTATATCATTATCAGTCTGTGTGACAATTGGTAACCATTTCTTGCGGATGACAGATATTAACAACACAGTTTTATATACCAAGGGAGATGAGTCACAGTCTCACAGTGAGGGATTAGATCCACCTATACATATGGCTGCTGCTGAGAAAGATACTCTGTGTCATCCAGCTATTATGAGTCTGACAGGCACGACTAAATGGCCGTGTGTGTGTGTGTTGGCTGAAAAGACCCTGAAACCTTAATGGATTCCTGCAGAGTGAAGGACAATCGTAGCCCATGGCCAGTCCAAGCTTATCCTCTGCTCATCTCATCTCAGCTCAGAGCTAGCCACAGCTCCAGCTAGGCCTCAGGCCATCTGGCTGACACACAAGCACGTACACACACGCACAAACACACACTCTCACACTCACTCTCTCTCGCACACACATAGACACTGAATCCCTGAAGTTAAGTTCCACACTTTGTTTGTGAATACGCTGTTCAAAAATGTCAGCGTAAATCATTATGTAAGGCGCGTCCCGCTGTATTTACACAGTGAACTCCACCTTAAACCCGGAACTTGTCAAACAGTGGGTGCGTAGGTGTGAAATATGTTGGTGTGAAATACGATACAATATGGCAGAAGAAGAGATTTGTAATGGTGCCAGAAATAGGCTAGTTATCATGGTTGCTGCCACCGTTGAGGTGTACCGACTCAATAATGGCTGTGCTCAATTATGGCTAAATATATACTGTAACAGCTGGGCCAGAAAAGGAAATACCTGGAAAAGAAAATGGATTTGGGTTCATACATCACATTCAGTGTAAAATTGGAGTGGTGAGGTATTTATTTATTTATTTTTCACTAAGTTTACTTTATTGACATTGAATACACTCATTAGATTTTTCCCCCAGAGCACTTGATAAGACTTTGACTAAATAAATGATTATATACCAAACATGATGGTGAAACAGTGGTGGTAACAAGCTGAAATAATCTACACAAACATAAGCTGATCAGCATAAGCACCAGCTATGAAATGGCCCATTATTGATCAAAACAGTGCAGAAATGATCTGTATATTTATTCACTGCTGTTGAAACAGCCTAGTCCTGACTTAACCAACAGCCAAGAAATTAAATCAACAGCTTCTTGGGCTGTTTTGCCCAAAAACTGAGCTCTTCATTTGACGCTATTTGCGTTAGCGCTCAGCGGCGTGGCAGCAGATGGCCCTGAATAGCAAGAAATGTTTACCACAGAAAGTGTGTTAGGTATGTAAAATATGTTTAAAGTGTGATCTGCCCCCTCTGTTAGGGGCTAATGTTCCTGTTGTGTTGGTCCACAGTGTAAGTGGAATGAGTGTGATCACTCCTGGTGGGCCCCTTCAGTTTCACTCTCCTCTTGGCTCACTGTGTGGTTCTAATCACTGGCCAGCTGTACGCTGCTGTGTACTTACACCACAGGGTAGTTAAGAGAACAGGCCACACACTGACACTATGTATTGTAATCCCACTGTGACACCAGGACTCTGTGTGTATGCATGCATGTAAGAATGCGTGTGCTTGACTGTGAACGTGCACACTCATCTGCCCCGTTTGTCTGCGTATGTGCTAATTTGCTTGTGTGGATTTTTGCATTTGTGTGGGGACTTGTTTGTCTGGCCTCGCCTGCTGTTTGCATCTCTGTGTGCTTTAATTAGTATGCGCTTTTGCATCTAGGCCTTTGTGATTTGGCACAGGCACTGCATGCTGGCGAGGCATAAAAGATTTGAAGTCTGTCTGTGCTAGTCATTCAGCCTTAATGGCGTTAGTTACACAACTGAACTCAAGTCCTCGCTGTATAAATGGGTGGCATTTAGAAATATGAGCAAGTCCAATGGCAGTGAATCATTTAGCGCATCGCTGCGGAGCATGTCTGGGATGACTGACATTGACATTGACCCAGATGGGCACTCCTCCTGAATGGGCAGTGGCTGAAACCTAAGCAGTGCAAGCTCAGAGTCAGGAAGGGAAAACAACTCTGCTCTGTGGGTTTCAGCACTAACAGTGGTAGGGGAGAGGGGCTGACTCAGTGCCCTCGTCTGCTGCTGAGACCGTCTGGTGGGGGGTGGGGGGTGGGGTACTGTGTAGTGACAGCCTCAGTTTATCAAGAAAGATCTTCTAGATTCCACCCTGCTTGACTTGAGCTAGTATTCTCCTGTTCAGATTTGACAGTATGCCCACTATTAGCCTAATATATGGCATGTCCTCCCTCCTGACATTGCAGAGGAGAACTCAGTCAATGCCCTCTGTTCCTTCAGGGCGTTGGTCAGGTCCACACCTGCCAATCTCTGGCTGCAGTCAAATAGTCTTTTTTGCGTTGGTAGGTTCATAACTGAATGAAAGGACCCAGAAGTATCTAAGTGGCAGCCATGATAAGACCTGGTCAAAAAGTAAAGGTTCTTCAGCGCTTCCTTTCCTAACTCCTTTAGCATAGGAAACACTGGACCATCCTTTACAGTTCTTTGCGACAGCAACATTTAAAGCGATGTACCATTGTAGTGTCACCACAGCAGTCACATAAATGTAGAAACAACAGAGCATCTATTTTATGCTTGTGACACGATCCAAAACTTGTGGAAATCCTTCCATGCTTGGTTGAACTCCAAATCCATAAATATAGATTTCTTCTCACTCAAATCTGTCCAGTTATGGACAAACTTTCTCTACTTGTATTTCCCTGTCATGTTGTAATCATTATTAGTTTTTGTTTACAACAATATCTATTGTATTGTAGCCTCCTATGAGTGATGGTTAAATCTACCCTTTGTATAAACTGAAAACATCCTTTCCTTTCCAATTCTGTATTGGACAGGGAACCATACTTGAATTGTAGGCCTACAGCATTGACGTTGTCACTGTATTTATCTTCAATGTGTTTATAATGGTAAATAGTGGACTTGCACTTATATAGCGCTTTTCTAGTCTTGCTTACCACTCAAAGCGCCTTACAATACTCACACATTCGTACACTGATGGAACAGCCTTCAGGAGCAAAGTGGTTCAGTATCTTGCCCAAGGATACTTCGACATGTGGCCTGGAGGAGCCGGGGATCGAACCCCCGACCTTCTAATTCACGGACGACCCACTCTACTTCCTGAGCCACAGCCTTTAAATAAAGATGGTTAAAAGAAATAACCTAGCATGATGTAAGTGCAGTCAGATTTTCCTAAATCCTCAGGAATCCTCCTTCACGTCTTTCCTTGACCTCACGACATTTTCCGTTGAGGTCAAGGAAAAGTGGTTAGGAATGATTTTTTAGACTTTTCAACCACTGACTCTGACACAGCTCCAACACTTGATATTACTTTCCCCAAAGAAGTTTTGTCAGTTCAGGACCATGGACAGCAGCTCTCTCAGTCACTGGCAGGAGCCTCAGCGCAGAGAAACACTGGTTGTTCTTCAACTCCACACATGACTTCACTGCCACATCACTCACTCTCTATACGTCTATTCTGCCTGAGCCCCTCCCTTCACCTGGACTGTAAAGGAAGTCGGCAGCCATTTTGTTATTTTTTTTGTGTGTGTGACACTGACTATAGAGGCAGTCGGGAATGTATGCAGTTATAGAGAGAGCTGGAGAGACGGCGAGCGTCTCTCTCTCTCAGTGCCTCTTTGCAGCCCTCTTTCATGCCTCTCAGCCTGGTGCAGCGATTAACCCCGAGTACCCTGCTGTTCCTACTGATGCTTTTCCACATACAGCCCCATCGCTGACCACTGCAGCACACTGACATGCCTCTCAGATGGCTGATTAACAGCAGTGGGTGTGTAGATGCTGTACACACCAGAGGTGAAGGTGCACACAGACATTAAATCTCTTCTTTTTTTCTTTTTTTTAATGCTTGTTCTATTATTGCTTTCTCCTATTCAGAATGAATCCCAAGGTGCTGCTCTGGCACTTTGTTGAGGTAGAATAAACGAAAGGATGCTCTGAAGGACACGCAGTTCTTCTCTGGTGTGGGGATGACTATGATGAGCTGCTGCCTGGCTGTGTGTAGGAGTTTGTTAATGTTTGGAACTCCTCACAGTTTGTTTCACAAGTGGTGCAATATCTCATTGGAGAAGCTGGTATTGCTGCAAATGCTTCATGCCAATATGTGATCTGTGATGTTCCAACAGGCTGTGTATCAACTGTTCTGAAATATTACTACTCAGTGAAGGCCAGTCGATAGTTGCTAATTTGTGTTTCACATGAGGACAATAGGAACCGCTTTCCATCCGCCTGCGCTTGTCAAATAGCACACATCATATTTACAATGTGGTCGAATAATAAAGTGCCTCCTAAAAGTGTTAAGGTTCATTGAATTATCAATAACTTTGCCTCTCTCCTTCTTTCCGCTCCAGCCCTGAGCCGGTCAATGATGCCCTTCGGCCTGATGCGTCGGGAGCTGGCGTGCGAAGGCTACCCGATCGAGCTGCGCTGCCCTGGAAGTGATGTCATCATGATCGAGACGGCCAACTACGGCCGCACTGACGACAAGATCTGTGACGCAGACCCCTTCCAGATGGAGAACGTGCAGTGCTACCTGCCAGACGCCTTCAAGATAATGTCACAGAGGTAATTATTGATCTGTTTGGATCTTGTGTATGTGTTTGTGCAGAGCCAGAGCTTGTTATTGGTCCGAGGAAACAGGATACTATTTCACAACATGGTTTGTCCAGAATTTCCTGCCTGTTCATAGGTGTTGGTGTCTTGGGGTGTTGATGTCTTGTGTGGAGTACTGAAATCAGCACGCTTGCTCTGTGCAGAGCACCACTACACATCTCGGTGTATGGTGGTGTATATGTTTGGCTGCGCGTACATGCACAAGTGTTTGTGTGTGTGTGTGTGTGTGTTTGTGTGTTTGTGTGTGTGTGTGTCTATGAGTATGCACATGTTTTGGACTGTTGCAAGAGAATTTGTAGGGCTTCCTACAGCTGCTCTCTGTGTTTGTGCTCAGCATCTGCTTCCTCTGAGCTCAGATCAATGGAAGCCCTCTCTCAGCTATCCATCACACATGTAATGGAGGCACAGGGTGCTAGCTTGGGGAAAAAGCAAGGAGGGAAGGGGGGGAGGTTGAAGAAGTGAATTGAGGGGTTAAAGGAAGGAGGGACACTGTTAGAAATGATGAGATGATAGAGTGAGTGCAGCAGAGATTTGAGATATGAAGGGAGGGAGAGGCAGCAAGAGGGAGAGATGCTAAAAGCTGGATCGAGAAGGATTATGTGACGAGAATAAGTGAGTATGTGTGTGCGGATGTGTATCTTTTCTTCTGTGTGTGTGTATGTGTGTGTGTTTCTCGGGGTGAGCAAACGTGAGAAGGCATGCAGCGATGTGGTTTAGATCTAGGTATTATGTGCATATGAATGTTTTCCCTGTGTGTGTGTGGTGTAGAGTATTTGACATAGCCCCCCTCGTCCTTCCCTGTTCTCTCACCTCTAATTGCTCCCACTCACAATCCCCCAGGAGAGGAGGCTCTTACGTCACTCGCCCTCTCTCTGCCTCTTCCCTCCCTGCTTCCTTCTCTCTATCCTTCATCCCCCTTCCTGTCCCCCCCATCCCTCCCTCTCTGTTTCCCACCTCCCCTCGGGGGCAGCTGTCACATGATCTAGTCTAGTGTGAAATTACTCCCTTCCCTACCGTTTTCTCCATCTTTCAGAGCCTGAAGATGTTTTTTTTTTTTTGTTGTTGTTTTTTTGTTACCCACTCCTCTTTGTCTTTCTTACAATGGCACTTGTTATTTTTTTTATCACTTACTTCCTCCCTTCTCTCTCTCTTTTCTCCCTTCCTCCCCCAATCTGTCTCCTCTCGCAGGTGTAATAACCGCACTCAGTGTGTGGTGGTAGCGGGGTCGGACGTGTTCCCAGACCCCTGCCCAGGGACCTACAAGTATTTGGAGATCCAGTACGAGTGTGTCCCTTACAGTGAGTACTGAGACCCTGTCACCCCCTCGCACCTCCCCACCCCCCTCACCCCATTCACCGAACCCTCCCATCCCTCCCTTTACCCCCCACCTGAACCTCTTGCCCTCTCTTCAGTCCCCCCCAAAAAAAAAAAAAAAACCCACGACAAATGATATTCATACACTCACCCGTGCACACTTGCTCTCTCTTGGCTTCTTTCAACACGAGCAAAACAAAACAAGACAGACAGTCATCTTCACCCGCTCTCTGTCTCTCTCTCTTCTTTCTCTCTCGTACACTTACACTGCACAGAGACACACACACGCACACACTCACACCGAGCGCTAAACCTTTTTTCTTCATCGACAGAGCGACGCACCAGTAGCTGAGAGGGATTTTCACATGGGGGAAGATGCTCCACGAACACATGGTCCGATAAGCACTTCACACACACCCACTGCAAAAACGGGGTCAGCCCTTATTGGTGATCACAGCAGTGTAACGCACACCGCCCCACTCTCGCACACTGATTGACCCATGGGGCATGCCACTGCCTTTATCTGGTGCCAAACACCTTTGCTGTCCCTCTGATTTCCAATAAAAATTAAAATTGGGCGCAGTGAGACTGGAAGGCAGGGGGCGTCGTGTGTATGCCGCACCTCACAATAGGGATGTTAATACAAACAGCAAAGGGCTTATTTTAGACCACATGACCTGGAGCGCCACACATTTTAATGTCCCCATGGTAACGGCTGACTTCCTCGCGGTCCTGCTCAGAGCTGCGTGGAGGTGTGACATACACACACGCGCCTGCACACACAAACAAACACATGAGTCTACCTCACGCTCGCAAAAAAGAGGGGACTCACAGTTGCTCTCTCTCTTTCCCCTGACTCTTCCTCCAGCAAGAAAGCATGCACACACAAACAAGTGCACACTCACACAGCCGAAGGAGCAGACACAGCAAGGATTATATGGTGTTGTGTTGATCCTCGCTCATGTGAAAATCTCCGCTCAGTCTCCCCTCCTCCCTCTCATGTATTATTACTCTCAGCATTGATCCCCTCACTGTGCAGGAGCACTTGGTTGGAGGGGAGGCACAGTGGTGCTCCCCTCCACCGGGCAGAGGCAGAACTGGGTTGCAGGAAGGGGTGGAGGGAGGTATGAGGGTGTTGGGTTTGTCTGGGTGGGTGGGGTGGAGGGGAAACTGGGGGCCATGGGTCTTCTTGGGGTGCAGGTGGGGTATGGGGTGATTCTCTCTGCTTTGTCCTCAGGTGCAGATGTTGTGGCGAGCCACGGGAACCACGCCAAGCCGCTAACCTTGCTCACCTCTTCTCCCTCTCCCTCTTCCTCTTCATGTCTTCTCTCGGAGGTCCCTCACTCATCCTCCCTTTGCTTATTATCTATCACAGTCAGTGTCACCTCTCTTAACTCCTCGTCTCTTGTATCCTGCTTCTCTTTTACTTCCCATCTGCACTCCAAGGTCTTTAATCTCCATCCACTGCCCTATTTCTTTCATTCTTCTTCTATTTTTATTCTGTCCATCAATCTGCCACGTCTTATCATTCTGTTGCGTCTCTTCCGCTGTCTCTGTTGTTTTTTCCTTTTACAGGTGGAACGAATATTCAAACCATTCAACCATTCAGCTCTGATGGGGGAGGCTCAGAGAAACTCAGGGACTTCAAAGCACCTCTTTCAGTCTTTGCCCTTCCTCTGCTCAGTGGTTTTGTGCCCTCGGTTTACCTTTAGAGAGACTTTGTTGAGTCAGGTTGCAGCTACAGTCACAGATAAGAAGAAGTTGGCTGGGTGTCTTGCCTTTAGGGATTATTCTCTGGTGTGAAGCTTTTCTTCACAGCCTTCCAAGTGGCAACAAGTATTCTTCTCAAGTCTCCTCTTCCCTCTCCTCACCTGGCTTTCAGTCGATGTTAGCTGGGGTCCGATTGTTAGTCCTCTGCTAGTCCTGTGCTGCAGCTTGGTGTCCTGTATTGTATGGTCCGTAGGGGGGGTCATAGGTAGTGTAGCTTGGTTGTACCTGCCGCCTTCTCCTCAAGCATTCTAACCTTGTCTTTTTCCCTCTGACTGCACAAGGGAGCTTGTTCTCTCTCCGCGAGGCAATCAAAGGGATGATTAAATAGCTGCTGACTTGCATTTTTCCTCCCCGTGTTTGGAAAAAAACTTTGTTGATTGCGTCTGAAGTATGGCGCGGCTTAGAAAATTGGAAGCTGATCCCTCTATGATGAAAAGTCCCTCCTGTCTGAGGTGACAAAGAAGAGCCAATTACCCCTGTCCTCTGCCACTCTCCTCCACTGGAGAAACACAACCGCCGCTGTTCTCATCCCACACACACTCTCTCTCGCACGCGTGACACACGCACACAACCCGCTCACTGCGGCTGCTCTATGTGTTTGTGCTCAGCTGACAAACTAAATATGACCTGACACATTCAGACTCAGAGCTGGAACTGTTCATCCCAAAACCTAGTCACCGTCGCACCGCACGCCACTCAACTCGGCCACTTTTAATTACCAGGAGAGCGGCTGCGTCGCTCTCTTCAGTTCTGCCTCAGCAGAGATTTGTCAAGATTAATTGAATTTGCTGCTGCTAATCGCTCTGGTAATGCCCCATCGTTCACGTCTGGCTGGGAACACTGGGCACTCTGGCATCATCCAAGGCTGACGCATGTTTTCCGCCAGTTGTCTTGACAAAAAGGTGAACAATAGAGAGATGATATGTAAAGGTTGTGTGTCACAGCAGCTGAGATGCTGTGACAGCAATGTTGATGGGTGTGTGTGATGTGACGGGGTCCTCTATGTGCGTGTCACACAGGCGCCATGTTACCAGTCACCTGAAACGGCGAGGTGACAGCCGGAGCTGAGCTGACACGCACACACACGCACACACCTCTATTGGCTGAACTCACACAAGGGTCCGGAATATGAGTGTTTGTGTGTGTTGCTGCGCGTGGGATCGCCTTGGCAAAATACAACATCCGCTTACAAGTCAAATCATATCTCATCGAGCCAAAAAGCCCTGCGAGGCCTCCCCGCCACATAGCATTGTTTTTGCCAGCCGGAACAGAGCAAGACAAAACGGCTCAACTGAACTCTCATTTCACACTGTCACAGCCTGCTGTAGCCTGCTGGATTCCATTAAGACATCACAGATCCATGCACACAGCTGCAGCGTGTACTTACTGCAGTGGAAACCCTACACTGCTGTTTTAACACAGATGTACACCGAGAACTCTACCTGCCTGCCCCCCACCCACCACCCACCACTCCCCCCCCTCCTCCAGGACACTGTGCTACGTCATTATTGATTCCTAATGCTCTCAATGGGGTCATCCATGCTAGCTATGCCAGAGCCATTACACCTAGTGTTGTGCCTCTGCTATTTCATCAGCTGTGATTTATCTTGTTAATATGCACAGTACAGGTAGCTGAAGAACTGGCTTTAAAAGTCCCTATTCACGCTGTACACTACAGGATCTGCAGAGCATCTTAGGTAACTCCATATTCTCCACTTTTACGCTCATATTTTGTAGCTCTGCCACTGTTTCACTTTATAAAATTGATTATTCCCCCACAAATGTATTCAGTAGTGCCTATTCATTACAAGACATCGCTTTTTGGACACAAAGCCCCTGGAAATGATAGTTGACTTGTCTGGAAGAGTTTGTCAGTAGAAGGAATAATGGCATTGTAATATGACAAGTTTTCAGGGGAGGAGAGGAAACACTTTGATGTAGCTGAAAATGAAATTCTATTAATATGTATAGGGGCACCATTAGACGTGGAGCTCATAAATGTTTGGTGAATGAGAAGCAGGAGGCTTCTCTCACGCCGCAGAATGGGATGACACTACTGTGAAAAATGTAAAGCGAGAGAAAGAGAAAGCAGAGAGGGGAGAGGACGGAAGAAGCTGGAGAGGACACACTATCTCTCAGCAGTGTGAAAGAGACGGAGGAGGCTAAGTTGTCCCGCAGTACTTCAACAATGTGTGTGTGTGTATTTGAGGGTGTGTGTTTCTAGCTGTACTCATTAGTGTGGGAGTAATTGATAGGGTTGTAGAGAGCGCTGAGCAGAGTGATTAAGGGGAGAGAGGCCAGTGGCTTATTTCTCAAAAGGGCCCTGAAAGAGAAATGCTGAATGAATCACACAAACAACCAAGGTGGCTTTAAACTAACCTCCTGCTCTCTGTGAGGACAGTTTGATGAGTTTCTGTCTCTTTTCTGTGCGCGTGTGTGTTTGTGTGTGTTTGTGTGTGTGTGTGTGTGTGTGTGTGTGTGTGTGTGTGTGTGTGTGTGTGTGTGTGTGTGTGTGTGTGCGCGCGTGCTTGTGTGTGTGTATGTGCGCGCTTGTGTGTGTGTGTGTGCGTGTTTAGTGTCTATATTTCAGGACAACCAAGAGCAGAAGAAATGGAGTGAACAGACTGAGGTCTTCCACTTCCCCTATTCTTCTTCTTTTTCTTTTTCTTCTCCCTTTCTGCAGCATTGAAGAACTTTCCTTTCTCTCCTTCTCTCTCTCTCTTTCTCTACATACCACTGCTGTTCATCTTACATTATCTTCCTCCTGTTTAGGCAAACATACTCATCGGCCCATTTAGAACAATTCATTTAGCATACCATGTAACCTCAGACTTGCATGAAGCGAAGAGGAAGTTCTGCTGTCAGTAGCTTCCTCTGGGGAAAAAAAAAAAGAAAAACTCCACGTCTTCAAGCTCTGCTGAATTCTGGTGTTCCCATGCACCCCCTGCAGTTGTTTCAGTGAGGATGAAAGCCCTGGATGGCCAGTCTCCCCCTCCCCTAACCTTGGAGCTAATGATTGCACTCGCAGTTGGTGGCGGGGATGTAATGCTTTCTTGCCCCCTGCCCTAGCTTCACAGGACTCACTTTCATAACTTTGCCATGTTTACCCCTCTAGGCTGAAAATGACTGCCATTCCCCAGGTCTTCATGGAGGTTGTTTGTCCAGTTTGATCTTGGCATAAGATGATAAATGATCAGTGTGGCTGCTGATGCCGATGCTGCCTCTGCTGTACCGCTGCCAAGATGCAAGGCCATCCCCCACAAAGATCAGGCTACTGCTGCTAACACTCCCTTTTCACTCGTTACATCTCTCTCTTTCTCTCTCTCTCTCTCTCACCTTTTTTCCTTCATTATGGGCAACCCTACGAGGTGTCGTGACAATTTCACAGGGCTCCCCGGGCGACATCAGACTTTCCTCAACACACACACACACACACACACACATACACACACAACAATCACGCTCACAGCAGGGATCCACCAGCCGAGTGCCTTTTGACACGTCTTGTCCCGAGAGAAGTGACGATCCACTCGCACGCCACTTGTGCCTCAGCAAACACAGAGCGAAAGGCGTGTGCCAGTGCCTGTAATGTGAAAGGAGGAGCGGCAGATCCTTTTCTCACTCCTCCGCGAGTCTCCAGCTGCTCACGGACCTCCCCGGGCGCAGCAGCACAAGCAGGTTCCAAACAGCGCCACGGGATGCCGAGGGAGCCACGCCTTACCTGCTCATGTCTGCTGAGTCCTGGGTGTGACTCAACACACCAACCTATTGATTTGTGTGTGATGAGCTCGCTGTAGACATTTCTCTCATCTCTCTTTCGTGTCTACCCATTTTTTTTTCTCCCCCCTCCCACCCCCCCGACAGTGTCTCTTGGTTTCTCTCTGTGTTTCTGAGACGTTCCAGTCTGTCAAACCCTCCCTTTCCCCTGTTGTTTGTTCTCTTTTTCTTTGATGAGCTAGCATCGGCCAGGCAAGCCGGCAGCTCCCCATTGATTGGACGGTCGATGGGTTGAGTGTTTTTGCTTGCTTCTGTAGCGAGCATCCTGACTCTGTAAATTGAGCAAAGCCAAAAGCACCGCTCTCCTTAGATGAAGGGGGCCGCTCTAAAGTCAACACAGACTGCACTTGGAGAAAGAAGGTTGCAATGATCCCTCCGAAGACAACTAGCCACAGATAGAGACATCGCCACTTTCCACCTTTCCACCTACCATCCCCCATCTCCTTCTCTGCCTTTCCCACTCCGTCTCTTTCCACAGCTGAAGAGGACCACAAGCACAAAGATGTTCTTCCTCATTTTCTCTCTCCAACAGGTTCCTGGGGCGGCACTGTGGGCACAAGGGAAAGCGGGAGGGATGTGGCAGTAAGAGGGGTGGAGGTGGGGGCCGAGAGTGTGTGGTTGGGGTTGGATTGTGTTGTTGGGGGATTATTGATAAAGCTGAAATGAAATGGAAATGGATTTAAACCCAGGTCAGGCCATTTTCCCCTCCTCATTTTCCATTTGAGCCATCCTTTCTCTGAGTAGCCAACCATAACACAGACAGATAACTTGCTTTAAAAAAAAAAAGAGAGAGAGAGAGAAAGGACAGCGTTTTATTTAATCTCAATTTTCTCTTTTTTCCTGCACCTGTTTTTCTTTCATTCTCTTTACTTTCCCTCTCTCTCTTCCTTACTGTCTTTCTCTTTTATCTTTCTATCTCCTTCTTTCTCCTTTTTCCGATGCTTGAATAGAAGTGGATCAAAAAGGTAAAGACCACAATGAACATAACAACCACAGCTCGCCCCTTCCTCCTCCCTACTCCTCCTCCTCCTCCTCCTCCTCCCTTGTCTCTCCCTTCCTCCCCCCATACCCCCCCCTAACCCAGCACCTTGTGTAGTGGTCATGTTTGATGTTGATATCCCTCCCTTTTCTTTCTCGATCTCTAATCGCCTCCTCTGCCCTTCTCTTTCTATCTCTCTTTGACTTATAACCAAAACTCTAAAATCCTTCTAGATTTCCTCCTTGGTTCTGATGACACCAGCCTGACCTGCACGCACGCACACACGCACACACGCACACATGCACACATGCACACATGCACACAAACACACCAGCACAGACACACAAAACGGCATCATGGGAGGTCAGTCCAGTATCTATGAGAGATAAACGAGAGATTAACTTCATTCCTTTCCTGTACGAAGTAGCACATCTCAGCCTAGACTTACAGACAGCATACATTTCTATCATCTCATGGATGGCAAATCTCTCCTCTTTGTTCCATCCGTTTCAAAAACCAACTCCTTCTTCACGCCGTTGCCTCACACACACCTGATAATGCACTTTTCTCATTTGCATTTCCTAAGTATTGTTCCGCTCATTTCGCTCTTGCGATTTATTTGTCCCTCCAGATCTAAGAAAGATTTTCCTCCTCTCTCTCTTTGCATCACTCAGCTGCTCCTTTTTCTCCATACTTTATCCACTTTATTTTTTTTTAGTTTCTCAGGACCGATTCAAAGTTTCTCGTTGCTGTAAACTCAAAGCAAAAAGAAAAAGAAAACACCACATTAAGACAACACAGTAAATGGCCAAAATTGCTCTCAGATCATTTTTACAGTATCCCATTTTCAGGTGCTTCAGTGTCCTTCTCTCATTCTGTCTCTCTTCCCATTTCAATGGGTCACACTTCCATTTAACTCCTTCTCTCTCACTGTCCCCTTACTTATCTCTGCTTATTTTTCTCTGTTGTGTTTCTCATCCTTCCCCTTCTCTTGTTCTCTTTCTTTTGCCTTTCTCTGGTTGGTTTATCTCTCAGATCACATCTGGCCATCACAACCAGCTGCAGGCTCTTTTTGAGCATCTCTTACACTCTCACTCTTTTTCCTCCTCTCCTCTCCCTCCCCCCTTCTCTTTCTACAGTTTGTCACCACCACCTCTGTGTTTTCTTTGTTGCACATGCACTGTGAACTGTCCCCCCTTCTACCCGCGTCCACATCAGTCAATCCCTCCTGGTTCCTTATGTGTTCAGATCCGAAGGGGAAGGAGAGGGGAGGGGGCTGGGGGGGGAGGGAGGTGTATCCTCTCCAGCTGCTTGTAAAGGCCTCTCTCATGCAGCAGGGCCCCCGCCATGAGCACTCCTAAAGAGCCCCAATCAGCATTGCCAGGCACCTCAATCACCAGCGTCTTAAAGAGCAGAGATAGACCTGACCCATATCCAAGGTCAGACTGAGAGTATAGTGGCCATCAGTGCCAGCTTCCCAATGAGCCAATACCCCCCCCTCTCAGGTCCTCACCCTCCTCAACTCTCCCTGAACCTCCTCCCCTACTCACATCTGTCTCAACCTCAGCCATTTCCCTGTCTGGCCCCATGGCTGGATCCATATGTTGGAGGAATTAACTCTTATAGAGGTTGCCATTAACTGGTTTATGGACCTCTTTGTCTGGTGTCGTGTCCATGGCTTTTCATTAACATGGATCATTGTCTCACATTTTTCTCCCACCGCAAGCAGCCATTTTAGCTCACTTTCCCCGCTTGTGGTGGAATAGGAAGCTACAAACCCTCCTCCTCCTCCTCCTCCTCCTCCTCCTCCTCCTCCTGCTTGCACCTCACCCAACTGGTTATATTTATTTACTACTCTTCCTCCCACTAACACTAAAACGAATACCCCTTTCCTCTGTCTGCACTCCTGCCCTTACCCACCGTACTCCATCCCTTCACTGCTGTTAAACACACTTCCTTTCTCTGTTTATGTCTGATTTAACATTCCAGACTTGTGTTTTGCCCATGTCTGTCGAATTAATCCTCACTGATTGATCAGCTGATTGACAGATTGGGATTGGGATGACATGCATCGCGCGGTGATGATGTCACACGCAGGAGATCCTGTTCAATGACTGTCCAACACTGTGTCAATCTACCTACTGTCAGGCTATTTTAAGACTATGTCGGCATCAGCCACCTCTCCTTCTTCCAATCACTGTCTCTGTCCCTTTTCTCACCCTTTTCGCTGACAGTCTAGGGGAGCATAATACCCACATCATTACAGTATTTCCTTTATCACTGCTGACACAACCAAACAAGTGTCCGCCATATTTTTTTTTCTCACCTCCAGTTTGTTTGCTTCTAAAGGAAAAGGGGCAAGGGAAGGAAGCAGTGTTAGACGACTGTGCACAGTCCTGGTATTTCCATGGAGACCGTCGTGCAAGGACAAAACCGTTGCTCACACGAACAGTTCTCTACCTGTGATTTGGAAAATTGAGAGGGAATGAGGAAGAAACCACTGCATCGTGTGACAGGAAAACACAAAGAATGGCTGCGAGCGGAGCAAGAGAGGGAGAGCAGCCGGTCGCTATAGAGACGATGAGTCAGGCAACATCACCTCATTAGGAATGACCCACCACACACAAGCACAGTCATGTGACCGAGGCATTGCAGACACCGTATTCAGTAGCACAGGGAGATGTGGGGGATTGACTGTACACGCAGAAGTCATTGCATTGTTAAAAGCCAAAGAACAGATAGGTGAGTGAGTGAAGCAGGTGGTCATGAATATAAAACACAGTGGCTGGTTTCAGGACCATTATGGAGAGACAGCACCTCAGGGAGGCCTGATTCAGAGCAGGAGGGAGGAGGCAGGGACATGTAGGGTGGTGGCAGGCTAGGCTAATGCTACAGCCGTGCAGGCTCACTGTTACCCCACCACTCAAGCCTCAGTCAGCCAGTATAGGGTATGCCCCTCTGTCGTCTACTGTATCTGCAGCCTGTAGCCTCTGCAACCATGTCCCGACCAACTTTCCTGTCACTCAGTGTCAGCTTCACTCCAAGGCAGATAAGACTTTCCTTTCAATGGACGGTATCTCTTGCTGTTGCCAGCTTTTTGGTCTCAGTGAAGGGTATTCTCTGGGGTGAATGTTTGGGTTGATAAAGGTGCCGGTTTGACACCTGCCTCTTCCATTGTCTGGACAGTGTGTTCATGTGTGCATTGTCTGAGAGTTTGTGTGAGTCCTTAGGGTGTATGTCTGTGTGTATATGTCTGTGCACGGCTGTTTGTACTGTTTTGTGTTTTTACTCCCATGACTTGACCCCCTTGTAGTTTAAAAGGAAGCGGAAACACAATGGGAGCCCCTCCCTTCTCCTTCCTTATTTCTCTCTTCTTCTCTCTGTCACTATATGTCACTCCTCAGCAGATTAACTCACTCCTAATTCTCATTTCACAGGAAATAACCTATTTACTCTGTCTTACTCCTCTCCTCTCTCTCTCCTTGTTTGCACACACAGAACACGCTCACATCCTTCTTCACGCTTTCTTCTCTCTGTCTGCTTCTCTGTCTCTCTCCTCTGAACTGCACACATGCACGCCCACACTCACACACTCACAAACACACACACACACACACACACACACACACACACACACACACACACACACACACTCCCATACACACACACACATACACGAAACACACACACAGAGCATACCATCAGGAGACTCACTGCACACTCATGCGCACACACTAACCCTTAAAGCCCATTAGCTGTCCAGCATGGATGTGGGGTACCATGCCATGCTCCATTCTGCCCCCTGCTGCCTGCATGCTGCACCTGCCAGTAACAGGTGTGGGATTCAATTAAAGCAGCATGCTCTCAGCAGTCAGTCCTGTGAGCAGGCCATGACTGTGGACTGGGCAAAGCCTTGAGCCAGCAGAGCCCTCAGATCCCTGTAGCTAAGAACCAAACCAAAAAACACAAACACCATGAGGACACCACTTTAGAAACAGCTGCCAACCATTGGCAGGGGGTGTTTAGATCATCAAAGTCGTACATTAACCATCACCATGATGCTGTCACATCAAACATCAAAACACTGCGGATCGTAGAAGACAACCAAAATGAAAAGTCTAAATTTAGCCTAAAGCTGTCAGCGCTCACTTTTAATTGCATTACCAGTCGATCACAAATTGCTGCCAGACACTTATGGGAGATATTTACTGTCATTTTCAGGAAAGTTCTGGCGCTTTCATCATTTTATACTGCTGCCTCATATTGACAAGTAACAGCTGACCTGTGCCTGGGAAAGGGATTATGGAGATAAATAGCCAATTATTACAGCAGTATTTCTCTGTATGTGTGGTAGTAATTGGCATGCCAGAGTATGATAGCTACAGCCTGGGTTTTAATCCCCGATAAGGTAAGTTTCATTAGCCATCTGGCTAGTTTGTAGGGTAAAGAAGTGACTGCGCTGCCTAGTGACTTCACTGGGATGATCATGACTACAAGATTTCCATCCGCACCCAAATAGGAATTAATCTATTAATCTAACAATCTCACATAATCCCAGATGGCTCTTACTCCAGCTAACCTGCTCTTGCCAGACTAGGATAATGCCTAATCTCAAGAAATACGCCTAATGCTTAATGCCTAATGCCTAATACCTCATTCATACTGTGGTCATAATAGCCTCTTGTACTACAGACTCTACTGCTAGGGTTTGGCTGCTCTGGCTTCCCGCTGCTACAATCACCCTTCATAGTCAGAAGGAAAGAGAGGGAGGCAGAGCGAAGGAGAGGCAGAGAGAGTTGGTAAACAGGAAGGCAGGCTGGGGAGCGCAGGTCAGAGTTAATGAAGCCCCCTAGGCAGGGTTTGCAGGGTGTGAAGCGTAGCCACTGTTTCTGTTTGGCTTTTGAGCGTGTGAGTGCGTGTGAGTGTGTGTGTGTGTGTGTGTGTCCTTGTGGCCTGTGTGTACAGCCTGGAGGCCGTTGATGAGCCCCTTTGACACCGGGCCCACCCAACGACCATTTCATTAGAATAAACCGAGGCTCGCTGAAAGGCAGCCAGCAGGGTTCATATGGGAAAGGAGGGAACAGAGAAACATGGAGGAGGAAGGCAGAGGATGACAGACTGTTAGTCTATGCTGCGCTGCAGTGTTGTTGTGATGATGAGGCCAATAGAGTACAGACTGCAACCAATTTAGGCCAGGGCTGCAAGGTTAGGCGCAATAATGAACAGAATCAATGTTTTGGGGGCTACACTATGGCGGGCACAATGTGTTGGGAGTAAATTGTATTGCAGACAGCAACAACTATTTTGGAGCTGTGATAGATTGTATTGCATTATCTGTCTCTTACCTTTTATATTATGGCTGGTTATGATTTAAGTACATCAGCCTCCAAAGCTCTGAATCCAATCCTAAACTTTTATTATCTTATCAAGAGCTTTAATCTGGACATGATCATTGTGGATGTCATGAAACTCCAAATAGTGAAGCACAGTTATATCCCGAAATTCTGCTAATATAATATTTTTATATACAGTATTGTATCATAAAACACAAAAACTTTTACATTTACAGCGGTTAGGTTATGCTCTCCCTTATTGTACAATGTTAATTAGCTTGATGGGTCACACCAGTACAAGCTGATAACAACAACACCAGCCAAGGTGAATGAATCGTAGCAGAATGCTGTGAATTAAGCAGCATAGACCCTGTAGTATAATACTTCAGTGGCATGTCTTTTAGGTTTCCTTTCTTTGACTTTATTCTTTATGAGAAATTTCACCCATTCTCATCAGCGAGACCTCCAACACACTTGAAAGCTTTTGTGTCACGCTGTCTATACAGCTGCTGTATTATACGTCATCCAGTGGCATCAGAGCGAGGTCAGATTTACTATTGCTTCATGATTTTGTTAATATTTGAATGTAAGATTGGTGTTTGTTGTTGGATAAATGATCAAGAGGCAAGCTGTTCCATAGAGGCATTACATATTTATTTGCCTTCTATTGTACTGTAATACTGTAATCAGTTTCACTGTATCGTGGCAACAGATGAGTTGGATGTTAGCGTGCATATTAATACTTTTCCAGTAGGTCATCCTGCTGTAGAGAACAGGCTTGTCCTTTATTCTACCTTGAGGCAGAGTGTTCCTGGCTTTGTTTATGGGTCACCTACATGCAAAGCCACTGCTTTGCTTTCTGCATGCTGTTTATTTCTCTATTTACAGTAGCATTGTACTTTTGAGGCAGTGTCCTACTTCTATTGGTCGTCTTTTTCCCGCTCCAAAGCTTTCTGTTCCCGATAATACCTCACCCTTTATGGCCTTTATTTGAAATATTTCGGAACACAGCTTCCGCTTATTAGCAATGCGCTCGTGCAGCGTCTGGACTGATAAAGATGTCATTTGATTGTGTTGTGACGGAGGGCTGACAAGATGTTAGTCAAGGATTTCATTGTTCAGCTGTCTGAAAGTGCCAGATTTAACCATTCCTCTGAACATTATTTTGCATATTTCAGTCACCCACGTTCATATTTGCAAAGCAAACACCTCAGGCGTCCCTGCTTTCGAGTGAGCAGTTTGGTTCGACAATGGAGCATGACAAGCCTCCTCCCCGTGAAGAGTCCGTATTCAGAGTATTTGTTTATGCCCGAGCTTGATTAGATTCCTGTTTGGCTGCCAGTCTCAATCCCTGTTGGACCCCCTCAGAAAGAACAGGCTAATTCCTAAGTGGCCTGGCGCTACAGATCACCAGCCACTATCAACAACAGTATGACAGAAGGCTATACGAGAAAGCTGGATTTCCAAAAGCCTGAGGTAACTCCCCGATCTCTCTATTATGATTCTCCTCCTGCAGCAGACTCCATGAAATATTCAAGACAGTTTGAGCCTAGACTGATCCGTCACTCTAACATTCACAGAGTGACAGTGTATGTGTGTATGTATGCATGTTGGTGTGTGCATGCATGTCATGCACTGTCTGCGTGTTTATTGGGATGGTATGCGTGTGTCTTGTCCGTCTGTGTATCCATGTGTGCTGCATGTCATCTGCGTCCAAATGCCCCAGCAGCGTCCAATTAGTTCAGAGATGCGTTCAATCATGAGGTGACCAGCAGGTGTCTGGTTCTGTCGCAACCCCGAGCCAGAGAGCCACATAAATAAGCTGGCAGAGGAGACATGGGGACTCCTCAGCTGTTTTTTTCTTTTTTTTTTTCTTTTCTGTAGTGCCTCCAACTCCCTCTCTCTCTCTCTCTCTTGCTCTCTGTCGCTGGTACCGCTGTGATGTCAGAGTAGCGAGGATGCCAACAGCTTTTCTCATAGATCACCTGGCACGCCCAGTGGTCCCAGGCCACTCTCTCTGTCAGGCAGGGACACGCTGCGTCAACCAGCCAATTTACACTAGTCCCAAGCGGATGACCTCCACCTGTCTAAAGTAGACATCCTGTGTGTGTGTGTGTGTGTTTGTGTGTGTGTGTGTGTGTGTGTGTGTTTGTGTGTGTGTGTGTGTGTGTGTGTGTGTGTGTGTGTGTGTGTGCGCTAGGTTAGTTTATGGATTGTGTGTGAGAGTTCCCATGTATTTTTGTGTGTGCATCTATGTCTGTTTGGAATAGGGACTGTTGTTTGTGTCTGTTTCTGTGCCTGTGGGTGTATGAAGCTGAGTTGCAGTTGCGGCGGACGGGGAGGCCTGGCCAACCTCACATCATTACCCCAGGATGCTTTTTTTTCTTTGAGGCATTACTCTTGACTGAGAGCCAAATTTGAGTCCTAATAGAACAAGCTCCACAATTACTGTTTTACCACCCAGTCGCAGAGCAGGGAAGCAGAGGCCTTTGAAATAAAAAAATGTACAATCAAATAAAAAATAGGCCAAGATAAATTAGATTAGAGACTACATCTAAGCCGCGGCAGCAGCCAGAAATCTCCCATTTATCATATCCAGACGCTTTCCAACCACAATGCTGATGTTCTACAAATGAGCTTTTATATGTTCCTTCATTTTAAATCTGATAATGTACCTCACCTCACTCCCCCCCTCCCTCTCTCTTCTTCTCCCCCTTCTCTTTGTTTCCTTTTCAATTCTTAACTTACTTTTATCTACTCACATCTTCCTTCTGTCCCCCTCCATGTCTCTCTCCTGTTCTGTATTCCATGGTCTTTGGCCTTTTCCCATTTCCTCTCTCCCTCCCCTGCCATCTCCATGATATCTTTCATTTTTACAATGCTTTGTTGTCATTTTCTGTGTCTTCCTTTTTTCTCCCACCTCTCTGCTCCAACACCCCTCTTCTGCTCCAGTCTTTGTGTGTCCGGGAACGCTGTTGCGGGTGCAGGCGGCCAGTTCTCTGCAGGAGGCGGAGCACCAGGCGGGAGCGTGGTGTAAGGACCCGCTGCAGTCTGGGGACCGCCTGTACGTCATGCCCTGGACCCCCTATCGCACGGACATGCTGTATGAATATGCCTCCTGGGAAGACTTCAAACAGAACCGACCCACCACCACCTACAAGTGAGGGCGCCTCCCACTGTCCTGGATGATCAAATAGCATCTGCTGCTGTATTGATTTATTGGCTTTTGATGTGGATATGGATGGTGATAGCAGGACGGTTCCACTGTGGTGTCAGCTTGCTCGCCGTGAAGCCGTCTTGAAGGATTGTGTCGTGCAGGGTAGATAAATTGACTTGTTCTCTTGCATTCCTGCACCACTCATGTGATTCTCTGTCAACAGGTTGCCAAACAGAGTCGACGGCACTGGGTTCGTGGTGTACGACGGTGCAGTATTTTACAACAAAGAACGCACACGAAACATAGTCAAGTACGACCTACGGACGCGCATCAAGAGCGGCGAGGCCATTATCACAAATGCCAACTACCACGACACCTCGCCCTACCGCTGGGGAGGGAAATCGGACATCGACCTGGCTGTGGACGAGAACGGCCTCTGGGTGATCTACGCCACTGAGGCCAACAACGGACGACTGGTGGTCAGCCAGGTGGGACAGCAGCGCGGCACAGAAGGGGATGAGATGTGGATTATAAATGCAGGAGTGGATTATGTCAAAATCTAATTTTGCTAGTCCGGCAAAAGGTCATATGTCACACATGAATGACTTACCGTTCAGGTTACACAAGTGCACTGACAAATGAGATGCAGAGATATTGTTGACCGCTTTGTTGTTGTCGTGTCAACATCATCTGCAAAAAGGTCAGGCCTAATTTCAAATCCTGTAATATTCAAAAACTAATCTTCACTGGTATGGTAAATATTTGATTGGTTTTTGTGGATGTGGTGGAGGACAAGGAACCGCAACCAGGTTCTTTCTGGCTTCAAACGTTAGGTTGTCTACTCGTTTGTATATCAACAGTTTAGAAGCATGTGCTCTACACATTGTTGTAAATACATCAATCCAAAGTCACATTAATTTGCTTTACTCACTTGGAAAAACTCAAAACATTTGAGTTTTTTTTTCTTTCATACTTTCATACAAGGTGGTTATTTGTTTCTTAACAAACGAAACTGCAATCAGGCAGCCTGTTCCCACATAATCAGAGTTTCAATTAATGTGTTGTTCCAAGAGACGGGACCCATTTATTATCACCATCTTTGACCTTACCAGGAAATTGTTTTTCAAACTGCATAAGTTAAACTATCCATCTAAAATATCAAACCCTGCATGAGCTATGAGAGTGTAGAATAATGGAGCAACAAAGTAATAAACAAGAAAGTGATCACTTCCATCATTAAGGAATTGTTTGGTTTCTGGGGAGATTTATTATTTTTCCCGCTTACCCAGAGAGCAACATGTAGCGGTCTCTGTTATGTCTCGACATACAGTTTGAAAGTATTTTGAACAGAAGCAGCTTTATGCAAAGGCAGAATATATATATGTATATTTCTCCTCCGAAGCTCACACATTAATTACTTTTTCAATATTTTGACTAGTGCTTGTAAATCTTAATATTATTGTATTAGAAGTACAATTTGTGCTGCCGTAGGGTCCTGTAAACACGAGGACGATGGAAAATGTCATTTCTATTTTGATAATAAAATTAGAGACTTGATAGGTGCTCAATTTTGATAGATAGTTTTTTATAGTTTTGTATAGTTTTTTAACTGTTTTGTTTTGTTTTTTTGTTCTTTTTTTTAAATCTTTTTTTGTCTCCTTTAAAAGTCCAGTGTTCTAATTTCCATTGAGCTGCTACTTTACCGTAGACTCCAACTAATGGAGCGTCTGTAAGGAAGCTTAAGTTCACATTTCAAAAAACTGCACATAGAGAGATAAAAAAGGATATCAAGAAACCAAACGCTAATAGTCTTGCTCTTTTATTCTTGAAGAGTATGTAACTTTTTTATGACCTCTATAACTAAAATTCCCCCAAAACCAAAACCTCTCTTCAAGCTTCCCAGTATGATCATTTATACATTAAGCCTTGGCTGAGTGGCTGAGTTCAGCATCTCTTCCTTGCCTGTAGGTAAACCCTTACACCCTGCGCTTTGAAGGCACCTGGGAGACCAGCTTCGACAAGAGGATGGCGTCCAACGCCTTCATGGCTTGTGGCGTGCTATACGCGGTGCGGTCGGTCTACCAGGACGATGACAGCGAAGCAGGCGGTGACCTGGTGATGTACGCCTACAACACTAACCGTGCCCGCGAGGAGCCTGTCAACATCCCTTTCCCCAACCCTTATCAGTATATTTCCTCTGTGGACTACAACCCTCGAGACAACCAGCTTTATGTCTGGAACAACTATAACGTGCTGCGCTACCCGCTGGAGTTTGGACCACCAGACCCCACCACAGGTGAGGAGTGAAAGCACAAAGAAACACAGCAACTTTAGTTTTTTAATCTACAATTGTGAGATATTTTGCATCTGTAAATTGCTGCAGATGTATGAGGCTGTCACAAAAAGTATGTATAATTTACCCCCCAATTCCTTTCTAGATGACGACTCAAGAGTTAGCTGAGTTTTAGCTGGACTGACCCCAAGCTGGTAGTGCGGTCTTATTGAAACTGATTTATTCCTAAATCTGACATTACAGTTGACCTCAAGTTTAGAATTACCATTGGACGTGATGGTTAATATTTGTAGACCCAGTTGTGAGCTGATAGGATTGTAAATTGAGTATCAACACATCTGCTGTTGACTCAGACACCACAGCAAATATTTTGAACAGAAATATTAGGAGTGCTGCAGAGAGTGGTCTACAGATACAAATATTAAGGATTTACATATAGAAAACCATTGTGTTTCTTTATCCTTATGTCATATTCATAAAATGTGAAATTATGAAGGAGAATCTAGAAATTTGTTTTTCTGTCATTTCCAGCATGTACAGTACATACACATACAAAAATGAGGCTTCTTGCTTGACCAGGGAACACACTCAAACAGCCCATGCAGAATGTGTTTGTGACTGTTTCTTATCTGACATTTGGATGCCTCAGATAGCAAATCATTGTATTTCCATCCACAGCCATAGTTACAGTAAGGCGCAGCTTCTCAGGTATGACTGCGGTAGCACTTCATATCAACTTCTCTGTGTCATGGATAATGAAAAAGTCATTCTGAAATGATAAGAGGGAGGATAAAACGAGAACACCACACTGCATTTTGGCAGTCCATCAATATGAGAGGGAGGTTTGGATGTACTGTATATCTGAGCTGCATAAAGGCCTGTATAAAGCTCGGATTATGCCCAGAGAGAGACGAGGCAGAGACAGACGGGCGGGAGCACTCACGGAGTTGTGCGCTGACTCCGCGTTTGATCAGTTAGGATTTTGTAGTTGTGATGTGTTGCTTTTATCTTCGCATTAGGTTTGGTTGTTAGTGATGGTGACTTCTCTGATACATTTGATCAATTATTTACTTCCCACTGACTTGTGATGATGCTTTCTCTCCATCTCCTCCCCTGCTTCTCCTCCCCTCTCTGGAGAGCAGGCTTTGAGAGGCTCAAAAAAGTATTTGTCACCCCAATTATTGCAGGGCTAACTTTTGAACTCAACTTGTGAGAGACAACGTACATTCATATGCATGTGTCCTTCGCTGTCTTGATCCCTTTTATTTTTTATTTTTTTATTTTGGATATTGCTGTTGGGTGTTGCTGCTCTCTAACAAATCCCTTACATCCTCTTATAACTTTCTAAATGTCTCTCACTCATTCTGTGCCTCTAACTCTGACTTCTCATCTCTTCTCTCTGTATTATTATGGGGTTACCTCAGGCCCTTTGACCACCACCCAAGTGACCACCACTCTTCCAGCCAGGCCGTTCACCTCCAGTGCCAGCCCCTCCACTGCCCGCCCTCTGGCCCCGACCTCGCGCCCAATCGGCTCCATCAACAAGCACCCCGATCTTCGACCAATCACAGCCACTGTGCCGGTCACCCGCCGGCCACCTCGCCCTCCTCAAGGCCCAGAGCCCCACGTCTGCGAGGCGAAGCTGGAGCGCGGTGTCCAGTGGCCCACCACGCAGAGAGGAGAAACGGTAGACCGACCGTGTCCCAAAGGATCTCTAGGTGAGGACAGCTGCTGTTGTGTATTTTTAAACGTGTGCGCATTTTTTCCACTCCGTGAAACAAACAAGTATGCACGGTATATCTCTTCTGTGCATGTGCCCAAGTGATCAGCATGTTTGTACTCTCACACTTGTTTTTTTCCGCTGTTGTCTTCTCCTGTCCCTGTGTTGGTCCCACCAGCAGGCACAGTCCCCGTGGACTGGCAGATGAAAGCCCGTCCTCCACAAATGAAAGGCTCATCTCCCACAGAAACGGAGCTGATTGAAAGTGGCAAATAATGCAATGAAAGGCTAGACAACACAAGTTTCACTTCCCTTCATGCTAGCTTCTATACCTCTGTACATGCAGCCATCAAAAAGCCCTCTTTAGTCACAGGGGGGAAAAAAAAAGGCATCTCCCTCCATCTTCCTCTCCAATGCCTTTCAATGTTTCTGTATGTTCTCTCTGCGAGAACGGCAGTAACATTAAATTAGCAGCTGGCTTAATTGCCACATCTTGGCAGAGCTCTCAAACCCAATCTGTGGTCGATGGAGGAGGGAATAGAGGAAAAAATGGGAGAGAGGGGGAAAAAAAATCAGAGGGAGAGAGAGAAAAAGTGGGTATGAAATGCAACGCCACATCTGCTCTGATCCGTCTACAACTGTGAAGTGTTGAAGCATTGTTTTTGTCGTCTCCGCTCTTCCGTTCTGCTTCTATCGCTCTCTTTCTTCCTCTCTCTCTCTCTCTCTCTCTCTCTCTCTCTCTCTCTCTCTCTCTCTCTCTCTCTCTCTCTCTCTCTATCTCTGGTCCCACTTCTCGTCTTTTCTCTGCCTTGTCTTTGTGACTTGACGTTGGTTATTTGTGTTAGGAAGAGCGGATAGACCCCCTCTCTGGTTTTATCCCGGCGTGGTGTCCTTTCTCTGAACCTAGCTGGAAATGAGGGTTGGTGGAAGATGCTTCCCTTCAGGTGTTTTTTTACTTGACAGTGAGGGATCGAGCCTGATGTCTCTGGTGTGTGCCTGTGTGTGCAGAGTAAATGTTACGTGTGCATATGGTCCTTTTAAATTGTTTCCTTTTACAGCATGAAAGCCTCTTCTGCCCCCTGCCATCTTCCTCCTCCATTTCTCTTCCCTCACTTTCTCACTGCCCTACGCTCCATTATTTAACCTTTTCCACTTCTGACCCATTTCCTCTCAGACTTTTTTCTCAACCTCCTCCTCCTTTCTTCCCTCTCATCTTCAAACACTTTTGAGTATTGCATTTTTAAAATTCATTTCATTCCATTTTTCTTGGGTAAAAAAAAAAAAAAAAATTTGTGCTCATCCCTCTCCTCCACACTTTCCCCTTTAATTGCAGACACCTAATGCTTATTATCTCTCCATTACTCCCCCCCTCCCTCCTCTGTTTCTTCTCCCTGTGCTCGTCTCCAGGCATTGCTTCGTTCCAGTGCTTGGCGGAACAGGTCATGTGGAACCCGCGGGGTCCTGACCTGAGTAACTGCACCTCCCCGTGGGTCAACCAGGTGGCCCAGAAGGTGAGACCTGGAGCCTTACCCCCTGGCCATGGGTCTGTCCCCTTCCTCTGTCCCACTGCCCCGGCCATCCTCCCTGTCCACATCCACACACACATTAACATATCTCCAAGGCTGGCCTGATTAAAATACAGACTCATTTCAAGTGGCCCTTCATTACAAGGCATCTGCTCTTAATACTTAATTAACTCTCTTTTTTTCACTAATATACTTTAATTACAGCCAGTTTAAATTATTTTTAAGAATCAGGCTTCACAGCTTGCAAAGGCTGCCACTGTTATTCTGCCACTTCACTCTCTCCATCATAGTCTCATAATGCATTATACCTGTGCAGCTGCTTAACATCATGGTCTGTAGATGCGCAGTGATTTTAATTTTAGCTGACATTTAAAGTACTAAATTGTATTACAATATTCACAATAATAATTTAAATTTTTTGCAAAGTCTATGTAATAGTGAAATAAGAGTAAACTGGTTAATGGTGGCTACATTTCTGCAGGAGAAACCTCTGATTATTCAACCTTGCAGACCCTTGACCGGCTTTCTAAAATGTTTTTTAAGTGTGTGTGCATGTGCCTGGAAGGGTAAGTAGCATCATGTTGAAAAGTAACATCATTGAAAGAATCCATTTTACCTTCTCCTTTTGGCAAAAATCAATTGCAATTGCAAAGTGGTTGCTAAGGGTGTGATTTTCAAGTGAAACAGCGCAAGGGAGAATAAAAAACTTGACAATTTGTTCTACAAGGTCCATCGTTGTTAACATGATACAAGAGGGGCAGATAAAACAGATCCTATTTTTTTTGGAGAGAGGTCTGGGGAAAATCTGACTATTGAACAAACATTATGCAGGTTTTTTTAGTGTTGAAATTAACACAAAACCTTTGTGTATTCTTAGTGTGCATGTGAACATTTAACAGTGTGAATTTTCCAGCAGCTGTGCATGAGCCCATCAAAGCACATCTGTTTTATCATCCTTACGGTATCACTGTATGTAAACACACACATGTTCATGTGTTTTCATGTGCAGATAAAGAGCGGTGAGAATGCTGCCAACATCGCTGGAGAGCTGGTGAACCACACGCGGGGTCGGATCCAGGCGGGAGATGTCAGCTCGTCCGTGCGACTGATCGAGCAACTGCTGGACATACTGGATGCCCAGCTTCAGGCCCTGAGGCCTGGAAACAAGGAGTCAGCTGCACGAAACTACAACAAGGTAGAAGAAATTATAAACACACGCATAAGTACACACACACACACACACACACACACACACACACACACACGCCCCTGCTATATTTAATTCAAGCATTAGAAAAGAACGCTGAGGTTAATGTGAATTTACCCCCCTAGTGCACATGCAAGGACCGGTGAGTTTTTAATTTACAGTTTTCTAGTTTAGCTGTTTAATTCCAGCCTTTGTTTTCTCCCTTCCAGCTCCAGAAGCGAGAGCGGACCTGTCGGGCCTACATCCAGGTAGCTTTTCTCTTTTATCTGCCTCCTTTACATGCCCGTGGAGTAGGACTGCTGTGTGACTTAAAATAACTGAAGGAAGATAAATCCTTGAGTAGACTCGGCTTGTACATGAGATTCCTTCGGCTCAGTGCTCTGTATTATGATTTATATTGCCTTTGGAGTCATCACTTATGGAATTTCTCGTTTGTGTTGAAAAGCAGTGTGAGTAAGCTTTGGTATATATCCTGGCAGACAGAATGTACAGTATGTATTTAAATGCTGGTGTAGTGTTTCCCTGAGCATTGAAAGCTGATTTGTAGTTTTTCTATTGCTGGTGGTGTACACTGTCTTTGAAATGTGGGTTCCTTTAACGTGGAAGTCATCTCTCTGTGACATAATCTTTGCTTTGTTGCACTGCGATAGAGCCTAATTGTACAATATTGGCACTGGCCTCGTTGTGTTGCACAATAAGGTACAATATCTGTGGCTCTGAGAAAATGTAATTTGATGATAGCATGGAAGGCAACAGTTTGTGTTACTACACCCTTCTGTGCTTTTTCAATATTTGTGCAATATCTGTGGTTCTGAGAAAGCTGTAATCTAATATGATGAAAAGGCCTTGTGTATGCTTCTTTGTAATGATGAAATGCGGCACTCTGCAGCACACGCTCTTTTGTGTGTCTTGACCTGTCTGCAGCATACTGTAATATGACACCGCATCTTCTGATCTCTGCTGGATGAAGTAAAGGCTGCTGTGTCGTATGTAACTGGACCATTATTTTTTGTCACTCATTGCAAACCAGCTCAGTGTAACCCCACTGATCAGAGGATAAACCCAAAAAAACACTCACTGCTGTGGCGGCGGGGCTCTGATGCTAAATTCATTTTGTTAACAGCAACGCTCTTTATTCCATACGGCAGTCAATCCTTCATTTTGAGAGGCCTGAGCAAGAGAATTACATGATTCATCAAGCAGGCTACTCCAATAAATTGGATAGCTGATACAACCATCAAAATTGCCATTAAATGAATTGTAAGTGTGAAATAGAATGGTAATATGTCTGACATAGCACAGTAATAAATGTAGTGCAGGGGAGTGGTGAGTTTCTAGGAAATTATAACGAAATAGCGACGACTTTGTACTTTGAAGTGCGCAACTAATACGGTTACACTTTACAACTCGATACATAAAACGAATAATTATCAAGGACCAAGTAATAAACAAATCAGGAACTAAGTGATAATTACAGACTAGCTAATTAATAGTTAATGGCACTTTTTGAGAACAGAGGGCAGACTGCTAGAAACTGTGTTAATGAACCATTGTCTAATGATAAGTTATCTGGATATCTGTGAATCTGCATACTAATCACTTTCTTATGGAATTGTTCTGTGCCATTTAGTGCACTCAGAATTGTGTACTAAATGGCACAAAACCAATAACGTATCATTACTGCTTTATTTGTGTCCCACATGTGCAATTGTGTGCCGTACTAAATGGCTGCTAGGAATGGGTCTTTATTTCATGAGTACTTTGCAGTGTTGTGTCTACTCAAGTGACAAAAAGCGACTGAATTTGAACTCATCTAAAAAGATGAAAAAATTTTATTAATCATCAGTTATTTCCTGGTTTCTTTTAGTACTTGTTCCTTTCTAATGACTGTTTTCAGTGACAGCCACTAACGGTACACCTCCTGACTGTGACAGGCGGTGGTGCAGACAGTGGACAACCTGCTGCGTCCCGAGGCTCTTGGGTCGTGGCAGGACATGAACAGCACAGAACAGGCCCACACTGCCACCATGCTACTGGACGTCCTGGAGAAGGGCGCTTTCCTGCTGGCCAACAACATGTATGGGAATCGCTTCTCTGACCGAGCGCCCAGCATCGGTAAGAAAACAGTATGAATGGCGGTAGTTATGGTGGGCGTATGGATGAACCACAGTGTGGACCGCTGTTTGCTACATCTCTCCAGGGTCTGTTTTTGAGTCTAGGACGGCGCTGAGGTAATTTTTTTTGCATGCTGTGTTTCCACCATCAGATCTGGAGGTGCATGTTCTAAACACAGAGATGGACCTGCAGGACCTGTCCTTTCCACAGAACTACGCCAGTGACAGCACCATCCAGCTTTCAGCCTCCACGATCAAACAGTACAGCCGCAACGGTCAGCAACCCCCACCCCTCCCCGTCCTCGCCCCGAGGACTGAAAAATTGCACTGTCCTCTGCAGCCCACTCCCTTATGTTTCCATTTGCATTTTCATGCGAGCTTAAAACAATCTGCATGCAGTTGACTAAGTTATTGGTTCATAATAATAGGCTAATCAGATTAACAAAAGCGCTGAGACAATTTCTTTTCCTGATGGTTTCTTAACAGCAGTCTTAATAGAATAGCTGGGAAGGCGTGTAGATTACAATCGGCCCCAGTCTGACAGAGCAATCTCAGCACTCCCTCTCTTCCCCATTCCATTCCCTCGCTCCGTCTCTCCGCCATCTTATCCCCCTCTCTCATCTCTCTTGTTTCAAACCCCCCCTTTCCCACCCCC
>NW_019524793.1:446672-453264 GCF_002814215.2 Seriola lalandi dorsalis
ACCCCATCATCCTCCACTCCACCGCTCCCCTCCTTCCTCCATTGGCCCCTCATCCCCTACCCTTTTCTGTTTTCTGTCTCCGCTCGGCTCTGCAGTGGGAACGAGATTAGAATGATTGAAACAAACGCACATGAAATATTCATATGGAATAATAAGAGATCTGTGAATGCTTGAGGGATGAATGTTCCATTGCCCTCCACATTAAATCTCGCTCTCTTCCACCAGTCAAAATGAAACGGTCCTTACCATCATTCTAACCTTCACTAACTCTCTCTCTCTGTCTCCCTCTCGCTCGCCCTGTCACTCCCCGCTTTCTATCTCTGTCACTCTCGCTGCCATTACCATAGTATGCCCCCATTTCTGTATTTGGTCTTTTTCCCCCCTTCACTTCCCTCCTGCTCTCTTTCATCGCTCTGTCTGTATCTTCCTTTTCATAAAAAATCGGCCTTTTTTTTTTCTTCCTTTTCTTTAATACTCCTGTTCTCACGTTCTCTTTCTTTCATTCACTTTCTCTTCATCTTTGCGCTTGTCTCTCCCTCCGCGCGCAGGACAAGTCAAGGTGGTGTTCATTCTCTATAAGAACCTGGGATCCTTTCTGTCCACTGAGAACGCCACAGTGAAGATGGAAGTGGACGGGCCGAGCCATGAAAAGAAGCGCCTGGCGGTCAATTCCCATGTAATCGCCGCGTCTATCAACAAAGAGTCCAGCAGAGTGTTTCTCACTGAGCCGGTGGTCTTCACACTCAAACACCTGGAGGTGACCTAATTCAGTCCTCATCATGATTCATTTGCATTCTCACACATGAACTCTTCTCATCTTCCCCCTTTGTTGTTTTCCTTCTTCCGCAGCTGGACAATTATTACACTCCAAACTGCTCCTTCTGGAACTACTCGGAGCGCTCCATGATGGGGCAGTGGTCGTCGCAGGGCTGCAGGCTGCTGGACACCAACAACACGCACACCACCTGCTCCTGCAGCCACCTCACCAACTTCGCCGTGCTCATGGCTCACCACGAGCCCGATGTAAGTAAACAAGGGCGTGGCGGACGCACGGTTTAAAATGGAAGCCCGAGTAATTTATGCAGACGTTCATTCGTGCGAGTATTAGCGTTCGCTCACTCTCAGTCACACACCCGCACACATATGCACATTAATGTACCCTCTCAAGGCTGACAAGCTCTTTGTTTTGAATTTTCTCTTCTTCTTTCACTCCGACATTCAGGGAGGCACACGCTTACAAATTCATGTCCTGCTACTTCTCGCTGACATTCACATGAATTTGAATGTCATGTATTTTTTTCAGGCCGCCTTGTCTCTTGTCTCTACAGTTTAGCTCCTTGCATATATTTACAAATATTAAATAAAGCAATTTTGCGTTTTCTCTCCCCTCCCCCTCTTCTGTCTATCCATCCCCTATTGTCTCTATTCGCTATTATCCCATCTATCTCTGTACTCCTCATCACCCGTCCCATCCTTACAATACTTTGTCCTCTCTCTATTTGCCCGATTCTGCTGTGTACCCCCGCATATTCCCTGTCCACACTCTCAAACCCCACCGCTTTTGTTTACCCGACTCTATCCGGACCTCAGTACCAGGGCCGGATGCATGAACTGATCCTGTTTGTGATCACCTGGGTGGGGATTGTCATCTCCTTGGTGTGTCTAGCCATCTGCATCTCCACTTTTTGCTTCCTGCGGGGCCTGCAGACCGACCGCAACACCATCCACAAGAACCTCTGCATCAACCTCTTCATCGCTGAGCTGCTCTTCCTCATCGGCATCGACAAGACAGAGTACCACGTGAGTTTGTAGCAACATGTTCGTCTGTTCCCAGCTCGGGATGTTAGGTTCTCGCTCATGAATAGGGTCTGGTTAGTTTTTTGTTTTTTCTTTATATTCCAACTTGAAAATAACATAGAGAATTACAGTGTAGCACAAGTGACAACTTGAAAAGAGACTGTGGAGAGGTGGTGTGTTACTACATTACTCTATAAAACATTTACTGCACTGAGTAATGAATTACCACTCAATAATATGCACAGAGCCAGTCACCTAGGGGGCAGCTTTTCTTTTTTCCCTCTGTGAATGTCCAGAACTACTACTGTATTCTGAGCTTCTGACTCTGCTCTGGTTTCTTCTGTTTTTCACTCAGTTATATGCCTTGATCTTAACTGTTTCTCCTTCTTCATCTTATTATTTCCATTCCTCATCTTCTTCTCGTCCCTTTACTCTCTCCCTGCCTCAGATTGCCTGTCCCATCTTTGCTGGCCTTCTGCATTTTTTCTTCTTGGCTGCCTTCTCCTGGATGTGTCTGGAGGGTGTGCAACTCTATCTCATGCTGGTGGAGGTCTTTGAGAGCGAGTACTCCCGCAAAAAGTACTACTATCTGTGCGGCTACTGCTTCCCTGCACTGGTGGTTGGCATCTCCGCGGCCATAGACTACAGGAGCTATGGGACCAAGAAAGCGTACGTGTGAAGACAGGCCTTTTGCACCTGCAGATTGAGAAGTAGGATTATGCTATTCCCCCAGCTGGAAATGTAATATGCAGTGCTGTGTGAACGGCTCTTGCACCTCCCCGTGGACTGGCTTTTCTGAGCACACTTAGCCAAAGCCTGATGATTAGCCTTCATAAGATAATCCGCTGAGACAGGGAAATAGTGTGTGTGCATGCCTGCCCGTGTGTGCGCACGCGCATGTCTGAGTGTGTGCGTGTTTGTTCGTGAGCTTAGCTGCATGTAAAACTCTCTCTTCTCCTCTGTGTCACTCCAGATGCTGGCTGCGAGTGGATAACTACTTCATCTGGAGCTTCATTGGACCCGTTTCATTTGTTATTATGGTATTAGCTTTACTGTCAGACAGTATTATTCCCCTCTCCATTTTTGATATGACACAGTAAAACCAAAAGTATTTCCCCATGTTTGCTTTGTGAGGTTTTTGAAGCACACTGTAAAGTTCACTGCACATTTACTTGACTCTTCTTATCTTCTGTCCTCAGCTCAACCTCATTTTCCTCATGATCACGTTACACAAGATGATTCGCAATTCTTCAGCACTCAAACCCGACTCCAGCCGCCTGGATAATATAAAGTGAGTTCAAATTATTCAATGAGAGTCATACTCCCTGAAACTACTGTTGTTGTTGGTGGTTTTTTTTTTTTTTTTTTTTTTTTTTTCTCAAGGAAACAAATGTATGATAAATAAACCACACTGTCAGCTGGATGAGTCAGTTTCCCTGTGTGTCACTGATTAACATTTCTTTGTCCGCTTCCATCAGGTCGTGGGCTCTGGGGGCCATTGCTCTGCTGTTCCTGTTGGGGCTGACGTGGGCGTTCGGCCTCCTCTTTATCAACGAGAACACAGTGATCATGGCCTATCTCTTCACCACCTTCAACGCCTTCCAGGGCATGTTCATCTTCATCTTCCACTGTGCCCTGCAGAAGAAGGTAATATGATAAAAGATTAGTGTTTGGGATGCATGGATGTATGGATGGATGCATGGATGGACGGATGGATGGATGGATGGATGAATGGATGGACGGATGGATGGATGGATGGATGGATGGATGTTCAGCACATTCAGTGTGTTAGATTGATTGCATTAAGTACATTTTGCTGTAGCCTTGTGATAAAAGCCTCTGTTGCTTCACATTGCATCCACCCTAAGTGTTAGTGTTTATGAGTGGCTTTAAAACATTCCTGTAGTGCTGGTGGTGACTTTTTTCTTATTTTTTTTTTTTTTTACAGGTCCATAAGGAGTACAGTAAGTGTCTGCGTCACTCCTACTGCTGCAGCCGCACCTCCACCACCAGCTCCCACGGCTCCCTGAAGAACTCAGGTCTGCGTGCCAACAACCGCTACTACAGCGGCAGCCAAGCTCGCCATGCAGCGGCCCACAGACAGGTGGGGGCAGGATAGACCCACACATAAAACTACAGCACACACAAAGCAGTATGCACATACACAGTGCAGGCGCACCTGTGTGTTCATTTTTACACATCAATCAGACCACTGTTGAGTTTTAAAATTGTGTTTTTCTTAGAACAAATGAAAAGTAGATCTGCCTATGCGGCAAGATGATTTTACTTATTTTCAGCATAAATCAGCTTATTTCAGAGGAATTACTTTTTTTTTTTTTTTTTTGCAGCACTCTAAAAAAATAGTGTCAAAACAAAATAAATAACCTTAGAAAGGAGGGAAGTGTCCTCTCCCTGCTGCTATATTCTTTTTTGCCTTATTTAAAAGATCTGTTATGTAAGATTCTGAAGTATGAAATGAGTGTATCTGCGGGGGTTTGATTGCTGATCAATACCGATGACTCACCGATTACTTGGCGAAGCATTTGAATTTGTTTACTTAACTTACTCTTCAGCCCATAGTCACGTTGTTTTCATTTGCCAGTGACAAAGAGAAGCGCGGCGCGTGAAACACCAGTGTTGCTATACATTTTGTTCCAAGTGACATAACGGTATTAAAGCTTGTTATATGGTGATCTACAGTGTGATGTGTTCATTAGATGATTCTGGTGAAAATCTGCTCAAATTAGCCAGCTTACACACCTCTGTTGTGAAATTTCACTTTTATGTTTGAATCCATTGCTGGCAGCCCCCGTGCTTACCAGTGAGTAGCTGACTCATTAATAAAGATATCCTTTGAAGTCCGTGTGCTATATATAGACACAGGCACCATACAAGACATCTGGAAGTACTGTGCATGCTGGCATATGTGTAATGGCACACACACACACACACACACACACAAACATACACACTAATAGTGAATCCTCACAAACAAGCTTTTCCCACAATATAATAAGACGCTTCCAAATAACAATATCAGCTACTGCAATCATGTCTTGAGTTTATTAGCGCCCCTCATGATAACATGACATAGCTGTGTGCCCATTTACCCAACGCCTCTGTCTCTTTATCTGGCTTGTTTGCCTATTGTTCTTTGTGGATTAGAGCGAGCCCAACAGTTTTGATTACAGCAGCCCCACTGAGTTACAAAGTCTACCCGCCGTGTTTCTATATTTAACTTGTTGTCTGTTTGCTGCCGCTCACTGTGCTCTGCTCCCTCTTCCAGAGTCGGATCCGCAGGATGTGGAACGACACGGTTCGGAAGCAGACAGAATCTTCTTTCATGGCGGGAGATATCAACAGCACCCCGACACTGAACCGCGGTGAGGCCATACTCTGTTACTGCTCTGCTTCCCCTTCATTAAGTTATGCACGCTTAAATGCACACAAATACATATTCACATACATACACATTCTAATATATTACACAAGTGAAGACAATCGAACAAAAAAGAAAAACCATGAGAGTGTACAGAGCCAGGAAAAGTACCATTATTCAGTGTTAAATGTGTGTATGTGACAGTATACAGGACAAGGCCTTGTGAATAAGGCTAACTAATGATTCAGATTTCCTTGCAGCAAATGGGCCAGCCAGCAAACGGCAGTTAGTGGCAGCAGTAGCTTAAATTAAACATCATATGGTTGAAGGCTGGTTGGTGGGTGGGTGGTGGGTTTGAGTTTGCAGTGCAGTGGCAGCCACTGGTCAGTAAAAGCGCTTAACAGCAGCAGAAATATATGAAGCCCAACGTCTCTGTTATGTGGATACGTGTGTGGGTGTGTGGTTGGTGTTAGTGAGTTCATATGCCGGTAATGCGCCATGTGTTGCTGTAATTAAGCCTATTCAAGTGTATTTTTGAGTTTGTGAGTCAATAATGTTAAGTTAACTTAAAGAAGGAGGCTATGTAGTCATTAGACCATATCTTAGTTCACATCTCTCAAGGAGTATAATTCCATTTTTCATCTCTCCACAAACGGTTTGCAGCCACTGGCAGAGAAAAGTCTGTTTTGCTTTATTTGTTCATTTTAATTTCTGATTTCCAGTTTTTCATTAAAAAAAAATTTAATTTGAACAAGGGTGGAGACAGACAATATATCATAATATATTGTGTCATGGTCTCTGTGGTATATTTTCCACATAAGTTACACAGAAATCTTGTTGGGTCAGGCCGTGTGTCATAAAATTACAGGTGTTGTGAACATCATTATGGCAAAATACTGCAATACAAGCCGGCGCTAGTTTGAACTCTCTCCTCTCAGGCTTTTGTGGTTGCATGGGATTAATCACATCCAAACACACCTCCATATCTTCTCTACGTGAATGTAGTGACGCATGCAGTCCCCTCTGAACTCTGCACAGCGCATGAATAGGGCATTGGGAATTATTAAGATAGTGATTGTCTCATCCTCAGCAACCGGTGGCGTCACCGATGCAGCCATCAGTGACACTGAGACGATCAAGGTTGGCTCAAGTTCCAGATTTGGGGGGGGGGGGGGGGGGTGTTGATGATGACACAGAAGCAGTTGCTAAATCAGCCGTCACTCTCTATGCTAATTTCATCCATTTTGTTTTTAATGAACTGATTACCGTGTGAGCGAACAGGGGGTAATTATTCTAATTGAGGAGAGTGACAGGAGCAAGGCAGGGGGTGAGGGAGAGGGGTGCTACAAGTGAGCTGGATGGATGAGGTGTATGTGTGTGTGTGTGTGTGTGTGTGTGTGGTCGGGTGGGCGGGTC
>NW_019524793.1:453284-496805 GCF_002814215.2 Seriola lalandi dorsalis
AGAAAAGTTTGTCAGTTGGCAGAAAGTGGAAGACGAAGGGGAGCACGGGAGGGAGGGAGGGAGGAGGGAGGGAGGGAGAGAGGGAGAGGGAAAGGGAGATATAGAGAGAGCCCCGCTATCATGGAGGAGTAATTAAAGAGGCCGAATCTGGAGGCGAGACGCTGCGTTGTTATCACTGGCATCTCGGATCTCTTTGATTTCTCCACTTCACTTCTTCATGAACCGCAATCTCTTCCTGACAATAGTAATGTGTCCAGAAGACAAGGCGCACACACACACACACACACACACACACACACACACACACACACAGGCTCTCCCATGATTCCGCTTGCCCTACTTTTTCTCCCCACTTAAAGCTAGTTCCTTTAATTTTCTACAGGATATTCCTATGAGATAGTACACACAGGCAGCTAATCCCAACTAATTTGGTGGTGTTTGAAAAAATTCTGGCATGAGGAACTGAGAAAATGTGGTTGAGTGAGACAAAGCAGAGCAGGCCAGAGAGGGGGGGGGGGGGGGGGCTGGGGGGGGGGGGGGGATAGTTGTGTGGCATGCCAGAAAGATGGACAGGGGAAGTGTAAGAGGACAGAATATGACAAATAAATAGCTGTGTGTGAGTGCATATTTTATTCTTTTTTTTTTTTTAAAGAATTCCCTGCTCCCTTGCTATGTGATGAACGGTAGGCGTGAGACCTGAAGGTTGCACTTTGCCTTGGACTACTCTCCGTCATGCTGTCCTATTTTTAATTTCATGGCATTTCTGTTCGAGTTGCCTCAGGCTTGAGCCATACATGGGCATTATACAACATTCTCAGTGTGCCATTTCTTTGAATTATATTTGTCTTGTTGCGGCATTCACATTTCACTGTGAAATTAAGTGTGTTTCAATGGCTGCACCCTTAGACTACATAATGGCATGCATTACTGTTCTCCCCCACATCTGACTACATTGTCAGGAGCCAAAGGGGGAAAAAAAAAAAAAAGTATGGCAATGCTCCAAACAGTTCCTTTTCCCCCTGCAATTGTATTTTTACTCAAAGGTTACAATCAGCAGGCATAAACATTGAGGAGAACACTGTGAAATGCATTACTCCATAAAGTGTCGGCACAACAAAAATAACCCCATCTGAATAAACAGTAAATATTTTTATGATTCCAGATGTTATTACCGAGCCTGGAAACGTGAGTTTCAGAATATTGCCCCTATTGTGTGCAGCATTTCTGCTTGTGCTTGCTTTGCTCTTACACTTGAGGCAAAGATAAGAGCCTGTTTATGATTCTACTCATTTTTTTTCTTCATGTTTGTGTCTTGCAGCGACCATGGGCAACCACCTTTTGACAAACCCAGTGTTACAGACTCGCACTGGTACCTCACCTTACAACACTCTGCTGGCTGAGAGCTTCACCCCGCCCTCACCCGGTGTCTTCAACTCTACCGGTTAGCTCCTCGTAAACACTCCGGTCTGTGTGCGTGCAGTCTTGTCAGCACATGTGTGTGTATCCAGTATGCGCTCAGCTTGCTGTCCCTCTGTCTCTTACACTGTCAGTAATTTGACATGTTACACACACACACCCATTGCTGTGTTTCAGTGCCTGCACATGTGTATGTGTGTGTGTGTGTGTGTGTGTGTGTGTGAGCGTGTATGTGTGTTGTGTTGTTTTTTTTGTTTTGTTTTTGTTTTTTTCAGACTATGTAGCTGTCAGACAGATTCACTAGGCTGAGCAGAACAGTGCCAAACAGAGCCTACAGCCTAACCAGCCATCTGGTTCGATCTTGAATCTTCATGAGAACAGCCACAAATTGATTAGAAGTTTTAGCTGCAGTTGTGACTGCCAGGAATCTTGAGGACAGTTGTACTGTTCCTGGGCAGAAAAAGCAGTCGGCTTAAATCATGACGGCCGTAGTAAGGGATCAGACAGCTAGCTCATTGGCCAGGCACAGTCCATCTGGATGTAGGTCGGTCAGGTGTGAGTGCTCACTGTAAGTGCCTGCGTGTGTGTGTGTGTGTGTGTCTGCTCGCTTGCTTTTATCTCAGAGTGGGACTCTTTAAACAGCCTGCTAGCTGTTTTATCACATTGCTGCATTCCCCCTGCACTCTTTGGATGCCTATAACTGCTGAATTAGACATGTTCTGGTAATTGCTCCTCTACAGCAGCAGTATTCACTTGGTAAGGGAGAACTATGACTGCGTGTGGCTGGTCTCTGGCCGAGTGTATCAGGCCTAGTGTCTGAGGACTGAAATTTAAGTCAGCGTTTCTGTTAAATATTTTAAATCCTCTCCGCACAATACGTCAAGCCTGATGGCCACAGGCCTGGCAGCCAAGACATTTTTAGCAGAGAGTGGGAGAGGAAGTAGGGAGAGCACTTCATTAGAATGTCTAATTACCCACACCACCAACGAATAAGAGCGTTGATTAAAGTCACACTACACATTAAATATTAAAAATGAACATGCTTCTCACTTTTTGGGCGACTGTGGCTTTTGCTTTGCTGTGTGATGGTAATTTGGGAGAAAAAGTACATCTTTGGTGTGTTGAAGGAAACTCGTAAAATAAACATTACTGCTACTGTACAAGGTATTGCATGAATAATGTATGTATCTAGGTGTCACCGGCAGTAGTAAATAAATATCCAGAGCATTTGCTTAGATGTTAATGTTGGAGGAATATGGTGTCAGACAAACAGGACTAAGTTTGCATAAATCCAAATTAATGTGACTGTGCATGTGTTTTTGTGCGTGTGGTAAGAGTCGGGAGGTTGGATGTGAGAGAGAGAGGGAGAGAGGAGAAAGGAGGCGAATGGACAGGGATATTTTTTATTCCCTTAATGGTTCCCTTTTGAAATGTCTTTAAAACTAATACATCAAGTTAATGTTGCATCATTAAAGAACACTTACTGACTAGTGTCTTTCATTTTATTCACTCCGCACGACTTTCTCTGGGATGCACAGGAACCTTCCGCGACCCAAGTGAGTGTAATACACCTCAGTTCACATCGTTGTCAGGTTACATTTTACCATTTCATATTTATTCTTTTTCTCTTACTGACATTTGAATCTGTCTGTGTAACAGCGGCAAACCCCTCAGTCTTCTGTCTCTCTTCTGTTTGTGTTTGGGTCCAGAGAGCACGTTATCTAAGGCCCGCGACCCCTGTGGGATGGAAACCCTGCCCTTGAATGGTAACTTCAACAACAGCTACTCCCTGCGCAGTGGCCCAGGGGGTGGAGGTGGGGGCAGCTGTGACTTCCTAGGTAGCGGGGGTGGAGACAGTCCCCCGCCCCTCCTCAATCCCCGCAGCTCAGAGGCGCTGGGCGGCGGCGGCATTCGACGAAACCTCTCTGATGCCGCGGCCTTTGAGAAAATGATCATCTCGGAGCTTGTGCACAATAACCTGAGAGGTGGTGTTGGAGGAGGAAGTGGGGGAGGTGTGGGTGAAGTAGGGGACAGGGTGTGTGGCAGTCTGGCCAGGGGACGTCCTCACGGTGGGGTTGGTCGGGGGACAGTGGGTGCCGGGCCAGAGCCATCTATGAGCATAGATGAAGATGAGGACTTTCTGAGAGACGGACGGCAGCGCACCCCGCAGGATGTGGAGCTACTTTATAAAGCTCTGGAGGAGCCCCTGCTGTTGCAGCGCGCCCAGTCTGTCCTCTACCAGAGCGATCCGGAGGAGTCGGAGAGCTATACGGCCGACCTCACCGAGAGCCTGGGCCACAGTGGCCACAGTGGCCAGAGTGCTGGGGGGCAGGGAGGCAACAGAGCGCCAGACTCCCCTGCCCGTGACTCCCTGTACACCAGCATCAACAACCTGCGAGACTCACCCTACCCTGACAGCAGTCCTGAGCCCCTGGAGGTGGTGCCCCGCTCGGCCCAGCCCCCTGAGGAGCTGTACTACAGCTCCGGGAGGCCTGCCCTTGGCTCTCGTGGGGCCCCCATGCAGACCTTCTACCAGGCCCCACCCCGGAGACCGAGTGGGGAGGGACACCAGGCTCAGGAGCCTGCCCACAATGAGGGAGACGGACAAATGCAGCTGGTCACCAGCCTGTGACTGGAGCCTGAAGGAGGAAGTTGGGGACTAATGTGATGGCCAGAACCGCCTCCTAGCCCGCCTCGTTCTCACATCTCTCCACTTTCTGCTTGTTTGGTTGCCTTTCTTTCTCTTGACATTTATTTAACTAACAGATGAGCAAACAGAGTGACCTTCAGGGGAAGTCATGGCTGACTCTGCAGGAGCAGCCTTTATCTTTAACCCTCCTCTGTCTTATGGAGATGAGCGATGGGTGTTTTTCTGCAGAGCATTCATCTGCTCTCTCCAACCCCAGTCCTCCCCAGTTCTTTTGGTACCCTAAGGCCAAGTCCAGCACTCTGAATGTACCAATCCACCCCCTTTACCTTCAAATATTTCAAAACTCTAAAACTTTGTTAAAGTTTTTTATGTAATTTCTCTTCAGACCTGCCTCCGGAGATGGGAATATCATTTTATATTTTATCTCATTTCCCTTTCTTACCATCCATAGGTCTTTTTTGAGTCATGATTTGATAGGAGTAGTTAGCTGTGGAGACAGGGAATATAGTACACTATTATAACCTAAAAAATGTCTCACAGAAAGCTCTTCATTGTTGCCAAAAATATCTTTTATTGAGCCAGAAAAAAAAAACTAGAACATTCACAAGGCAAACACACACACACACACACACACACACACACACACACACACACACATACACTCACTCATCCAGAAGTGCTCATTACCGAACATCAAAAGTGAAAACAGTGCTCCATCTAAGTCAAACGGAGCAAGAGCTTTTGTTCCAAGCAGGCAGTGGGAGCTGATTCAGTGTAGTTGCCTTCATATTCTCTTGTGATGAATCAACAACGATGTACAGAAGTGGAGTAGAGGCAGAGACGGAGACTGAGGAGGCGTTGCACCACCCTTCCAGAGCAGGAGAACCTGCACACATAAGACTGGCCAATCCTCTCCACTGTTCTCTCTGGTTGTTTGCTTTAGGCATTTGAAAAGTTAAATGACTGCCTTGCCATTGTTTTTGAAGAGAGTATTCAATTTGTTGACTTTGGGTCTGCATCCTCTGAGGGGCGGGGGCTGCGGGAGCAGACTGGTGTCACCGCCCCCCTCCCCCTGTACTTTGCTGTTAGAGCCTAGCCAGTTGAAGTGGACTTGTTTCCTGCGTGTGGCTGTGACAACCAAGACTGTAAACGTCGCAAACACACCGGTCGACCAATTGGTATAACCGTGTAAATAAAAACCACACATGAATCTACTTTATTCCTGCTATGTAAATAGAGACACCAGATGATCAAAAGCAACAAAAAGTAACAAATACTATGAAAAATGACTTCTTGTACTGCAACAAACAGCCAAAAGAAAAAAATAAAATGTTTTGGAGTTTGTGACCTGAATGATACACTCTGTCTCTCTCCCCCGATGCTTGATCTCTCGCTCTTCTGTGCCCCAGCACTGTGCCATTCAGTGAAATTCCTTAGTGATCCGATGGAGAGAGAAAGCCACAGAGAGAGAGATTATAATGTGTAGTAGATTTTTATTTATACAAATGAAAAATGGAACAAAAAAAAAAAAAATCCCGGCACAGTTTTTATGTAATATAATCCATTACATGTTGTTAATGTTTGGCCTTTGACATTCCCAGGGTGGAATTGCCGAGGGCAGCAGGGGGTGGTGGTGGTGGTGGGGGCGGGAGGTGTGGGCCAAGCAAGATAGATGTCGTCAAATGTCATGCTGTGCCTCACAGGCACGATAAGGCATTGTGGGGGAACGACAACATCCATGAAGTGATTCGGTTTGTTCTTGTATTATTTGGAAGATATAACCAGATTACATACTTTTAACAACATGGGTTTTAGCATGTATGATAATGACATTTGTTTTGCTATCAGAGAATATTGCATTTTGCTGTTTCTTGAAGATAGTTTCAGCATTACTCCAGCGCCTAATGTGACAATTCATTAATTTCCTGTGTGCATGTGTGTAAGTATGAGTGTGTCTGTATGGCTGTTAATGTGTGTGTGTGTGTGTGTGTGTGTGTGTGTGTGTGTGTGTGTGTGTGTGTGTGTGTGTGTGTGTGTGTGTGCGCGCGCGCGCGCGCGCGCGCATGTGCTGTGCACCAGACTTTTGTATGTGCACACACATTTGAAAGGCTATTTTTTTGTGACGTGTCTTGAATGCACATCAGTTAAACAGGGGCAGGGGTGGGGGTACGTATTTCCGAGTGCTGCCATTACTTCTCCGCCTCAAATGGAAGTTGCTCTTGTCGTGGCGTTCAGGTACGAGGAGGACAGGAGAAATCAGACCGCCTCCAGAGACATGAGATACCCACATACTATGAAAATAACAAGCAGGGTTGACCGATCGGGAGGAAAAAGGTTTCCAATATGCCACCTTATGCAAGCGATACATTTGAGAAATTAGCTGTCAAGAGAGAGCTGCTCATGAAGCTCCTTTCATCCAGCTGAAATCTGTCTGACCTTCACTAAACTGAGAGTTTGCCTTCTTATACGGTTTATTTATAGGTATTTGTTATGGTTTATTTATCAGTTTTAATGTATGTTTTTGGAATATTTATTCACATTGATTTATTCATGGCATTGTTTCTGTTTTTTTGGGACTTTCTCCCTCATAAACCTGCGGCAAATGAAAGAGTGTGGCAAGTAGACGGAACGTGAGCAGAAAATAGATGCATCCTCTGCAGTGTGACATTTGGCTACGGCCTGACTGTCCCACTTCTAAGAGGACCCAAAGGACAGCTTTTAGCTGTGGCTCCTGGGGCTGGAAGAGAGAGAGGGTTAAAGACAGATAAGGGAGAGGGATTACAAGGATTTGCCGCCATTTATTCTTGTTATTCAAATCATTTGTGTAACATTATATGGGCCACGGAGTGCAACGCAGCTCAGAAAGAAGGCCCTTGTATCATCTCTTGAGCCATAGGGGGAACATGTGCAATACTGGTTTGATGGTATATGACTTGGATGTGGACCTGAACCAGGGAGCTGTCTGTGTTTACAAATGAAAAGACAGTATGCATATGTATTCTGCTCTGCTGCAGTGCTGGACAATGTGACGCACGGATCTCATGGCTCAGTTGTCGGGCACCGTACTGAGACAGCACTCACTGGTCAACTGAGGACAACTGAATGTATTTTAACAAGCAGGACAAAAGATAAAACAATTCACTCCAGGGTGGAAGTGTTAATGGGAAACACAAGACGGCCATCATCATCTTTATCCTCATCATTCTCATCACCATCACCATTAACTCCGTCCCTCCGTCACTGCATTTGACATAATGTGCTGATGCTGATCTCTAGTGCTCAGCTGGGACCTGCCCCGGGGAGAAACACTGTTTAGACAGGCACCCCCCATGAGAGGACGAATGTGCGTCACCTTGGGCCTGCTTCTCTTTTTTTTTTTCCAGCCCCAACCCCCCCAACCCCCATCCCATCTCATCCACATTTTAATATCAATCTCAATGGACTCCATTAGTGCTGCACTTCTTTGAGAGTGTTAATTTGTTTTGTCAAAAGCTTTGTTTACCCCAGATTAATATCTCAATAAACAGAGGAGTGCTGTACTGTGGTAAATGATAGTGATTATACAGTAGGAAGGTCTGGGGCCCACGCTGTCGGACGGAGGCTCACATAACGGGAGTTTCTCCACCGTTCAAAGCCCTCCAAACCTCTGATTATAAGAATAACACCGTGGGTACTCATTTACTGCAGTGAACTCACCCTCACTCTCTTCCCTGCTCTCTTTTTCCTTCTTGGTCTGCAAATGTTTAACACAATTCCCATTCCATGCTGGTGGCAAGCCTGGCATGCGTGTGCTTCAGTGGTTAGGAGCGAAGTTGTTTAAAAGGTGGGATGCCCAACCTCTGACACAGTGCTGTTTCACCCCTGCAGCTTAGTGTCAGTGGAAAGTGAGCTGTGGCATTGTTGAGTCTATCATTAGACAGCAGAGGTCCCAGCAGGCCTACTGTCCTTTCTCTTGCAGTTGACCCTTTCACACACTTTTTTTTCATTTATTTTTTTTTCCAGCGATTTGTGTGGCCTATATCACACCAGGAGGGCAGTTGTGGGTGGGGGGAGGAGGGTGTTCAACAGCAGCAGAGAAGCAGAGGGTCATGTGTCTGCAAAGACTGGCCCAAGAGGGTACGGAGCGGGGACAACATCAGCAGAGATGTCACAGATGTCACAAATTCATAGCCAAAGGCGGTGGGAGCGGGAGGGCGGCTGGTGGGGCGGGTTTGCAGTGAGCCTGCGCAGGGTTGGATGTGGAGATAAGGAGATGGATGTGCTGCTTTGTCTCACATGGCTGTTGGTGGTTTGCAGCCCAGAGGTTATCACTCTGTGGTTTAACTCGATCAACCTGGTATGTCGGCTCTCGTGTTCGCTCATAGAATAAAACAGATCGGCCTGTCGAGGAAGAAACATGATGTGATTGTTGTTCGGTCTAATGGATGCTTCCTTTAAAAAAAAATGTGAATATGAATCCACTGCCGCGTCAGCTGATTAAAGCAAGATTTTTGGAGTTCTAAGTAATGCGACAGGATTTTCCTATAGAGATTTTTAAAAAGCAAATGTAAACAATGATAAAGTAGTACTATTTTATTATTGGTCTCTTGTTACGTATCCACATGACTACTATACAGTACTTATAGAGTAGTTTTAAGAATATGTAGGGGTATGGCATAAACCCAGAGATGAGGATTGTGCTGTTTCTCTCTTTTTGTCTTGAATATGAATGGGGAGCTGTGCCAGCAATTCAGGCCAGCGGCCATCTTTGATGCACAGGGTGGGACCAACAACAAGAGGGGCTTTTAGGTAGAATGGGGTTCTCAATGCAATGCTGAAGATGTGAGGCCCATTCTACATAGAGACCCCGAGGTCCAAAACCAAAACAAACATATCCTTTGACACACAGACATATGTACAATACACTTATTCAGTCAGGTTCAGTAGTTTTATACACTGCAGATGTGGATCAGCTTTTTACATATGAACATCTGTCCACAGCAGGAGCAAGCTGAATCTGTAGGCATGATTTTTTTTTTCTATTTCGTCCTTTATCTCCGCTGAGTGCACTGTCTCTTAGAGTGGGGAGGAGCTGAACTGTGCCTGCATGTGCTTGTCCATGGCTATAGTGATCTCCATCCCATGATCATCCACAGGCCTGCCAGAAAAAAAACGCAGCCCCACAGGGTCTGCGTCTGTCGTCAGAGGTAGAATAGCTGGCTACAGCTGGTGCGAATGGGATATTCTGAGAATCAGCAAAGGGCTGTATTAATGAGCTCGTTACAGCAGAACCTGGTCAGTATTGGACATCCCCGACATGCTCATATTTATGGGATTATATTATTGGGTGCTAGTGGTTTTACATAGCAGGGTGTAGGCATTGGTAGGAACAATGAGAACTGACATTGTGCCATGTGGGGTTCTTCATATAGCACCGTTTACAGAGCTTTCTGTGACTTTTCTATGAAATGGATAATTTATCATGTACCGCTGAGACATTTGTAAACTGAGTTTAATAATAACTCCTTGATTCTGTTTCTGTTTTGTTTGTTTTTTGAGCAATGATGTTCATTTGCTTTATTTGATTTTTGTTTTTTTCTCATGGTCATTGCTTTGACAGCTGTCTGGGCCAAAGGGGATGATTTTCTGTGAGTGTTTGCGTCATTGCAGGTCAGAGCGACCTTGTATCAGCACATATTAATAAAAAACTATTGAAAATATACTCCGTTCATGCTTCAGGATTTCTCTGCAAACATCTCAAAGGGGCTCAGTTGTGTGTGTGCGTACGTATGGTTGTGCGCTGATGCACAGCATAATTACTTATGTGTTTGTGCATGTGCCAGTGTGATAAAAGCATAACAGCACACAGGAATTATTAATCTTTTGCAGTGCCATAAGCTTCATTATACCCCATGATTCAAACTGGAAAAGAAAAGACATGTTTAAGCACTAATACGGTGGCTATGTTTTATTCATGGGCTGTCCTGCAGGTTACGACAGCATTGTGTTGCTCATCTGTGTACCATGGGAAGCAGGGGACTGAAGCCAAGTCACCCAGCACCTTCCTGAGTCAGCTCCCCTTTGAACCATACACTGTATGCATATGCAGATTTGACCCAGTGGTTGGGATGATGATTCTGCCAAACACTGGCCTGTGTCCAAAGCATACTACACAAGGTGATCAAAGAGATGCAGAAATAAAGCAAGCTGTCAGTTTAGGAAACAATACCCAGAGCCCCAAAACTCTTAGTGTTTGGACAGGGACTAATAAGAGCATCACGTACCAGGGAGGATGGGAGGACTGGTCCCATACTAATCTGGAGAAAGCAAGGCTTTGTTTCACTACAGTAACCCTGAGTCAGTATTAGAGAGCCCAGCTACAGTAATGCTTTCAACCATCTCATATGTATGTGTATGTACATGCAGACCTGTGGGCATACTCGCTCAGCTGGATTCAGCTTTACAAAGCATCAGTCAAGGTTAATTAATCATACGGTGTGGTGTGATCCCTGATGTAATCTTTTAATAACTGCAGTGTGAGTACAGCTTACTGACTTCTGAATGAAACACTGTTTGCTTGCAGCGGCCTATTAAGCCCTAGCAGCACACAACAGTAGGCGACCTATAGTACACTCCAGAGTAAGCATAAACATAGTGATCAGCCAGAGATCAGTTAGAGATAACAAACCTAAGTGTTGAAACTGCGGCCCATAGCTTCCCTTAAGCCTTCCTTATCCCTGATGTGGTATGATCAGAGTTCAGCTCCCGCTGATTTTTGTTCCCTTGACTGCTCATAATCCCGCTCACAATGGAGTGTGATTGGTAACTAATTAGTCAATATCTTATTATTATGTGCATCAGAGCATGTAGTATTCATGTGTAATTGCAGCCTTGCTGAAACTTTGCCTCTTCCTTTTTATTCATTTTTTTTTCATGTCCTTCTGTATGCTGTACATGTATGATGACATGTGATGATCCACCCCCACCCCTCACCCCTGCACTACCCATCCAACAATCCTCCTAGCCCCTGCATCCCTCCCTCATGTCCCTTCAGTGAAACTCCCCGAGAGGGGAGGCTCAGAGGCCTTGACCATTCAATCACCCTCTTTCCACCGGTGCTGCAGTAACACTTTCACACACTGACATAGCAAACATGAGCAACCAAGCCTCTAACCCCTGACACAGTCACTCTCCGGCTCTCAGTCCATCTGAGGGGTAAAAAAAACGTCTTTTTCAAGGTCATTGCACATTTAGAGAAGCTTAAAATAGAATCAGACATCGACAAACCAAGACTCACAGCAGCTCTCAGCAGATCCCAAGAGATAGAGGAAATAGATGTATTAAATTCAGCCTGAACCCCTGAGTGTTTGTGTGTTACTGTAATTACTACCATACATCAAGCCACAGGGGCAACAAATCTTTTAAGTGCTATAACATACAGCAAAAAAACACTTAAATTATCAAATGATATGTGATGTACTTACTGTTCCTTTATTGGTTGATTCATAAATCAGAGCAATAACTATACTAGGAAATAAATCTATCAACCCAAACACACACACTGATTGCATAGAACAATAGCTACTCAACAGCACTATAATCATTTATTGAACCCAAAGAATATTTAGCTCCACCCACGGTGTTTGACCATAAAAAATACAATACGTAAAAATAGGAAGTACATTTTAGGCCTTCATACATTTGCAGCTATTTGAAGCTATTGCAGTCTGGAATAAATATGTGTTTATTGCATTGGCATTACTCAACAAAAGTAAGAAGAGATGTTATTGCCTATGTATCTCAGTATTGTAGGACTCATGACTATTCACTGCCCCCATGTGGTATAAAGCTGATACTCCCTGCTCTGTGTTCTGTGTTGCCTTCAATAGTTAAGACACCAAGGTAAAAATGACCAGGCAGTGAAATCACTTCAAAATTCATGGCAATAATTCATAGAATAATTTTTAATAGCTCAATATTGTAATTGTTACATATACAGTATAAATCGATGAACTATAAAGCAAAAGAAATGATACTGATTTCATAAGTGATAAAAAATATAGCATCAAATGCGGAGTGAAATGCAAGCAAGTGACTAATACAGAATAATTTTAGTCAGCAAAAAACAAAGGAAGTTACAATTTACAACTGATTAGAAAATATAAAAAAAAGTACATGTAATAAACTCAAAAAGAACAGAAAAACTAAAGAAAAGCTATTCATTTTCATTTTAATAATATAGAATATTTTATATAAGATATATCAGTTTATTTTATAAATATTTATTTATGCCATACATTACATTATATCTGATATATAGGTGCATTAATTAAGTTGTCTCACCTGTGTATGGGATACATTTTCTGACAGGTCCACCCATCCTTTCGTCAAGCCAAGCATTTAATACTCTCAGTAAAAAAAAAATCCCATCATTATTATTAGTATTATTTTAATGAGACCAGTGTCTTCCATTTGATTGATGAAGCTATATTGTGATAACTGTCAGTTAATGTAATCATTGTCTGATGTAATGATTACAAAATGTAACGTTCATCTAATAAGGCTTGTAAAAAAAATATATTTTCTAACACTGTGAAAAAAGACATGCTGATCAAGAGAGAAAAGCATTGTGGGAAAAGAATTATCATTTAAACAAAATTGCTTGACTTGATCCCAAAGGAGTTCCCAGTAAATGTACCCAATACACCGATAGTGAGAATACTTAATGTTGGTTATATAATACAGGTTATTATCATTATCATTATTATTATTATTATTATTATTATTATTACTATTATTATTACTATTATTGTTTAGTATTTATTTATATAACGTTCTTCATCTTGGGTGTAGACTCCACGTCAGTGTTCTGCAGAAAACCAAAAGGAAAGCGAAATCAAAAGAAAAACAACACAAAAAAATATACTAAAGCGGGTATGGAAAGCTTTCTACTTACTGGTGCAGCAAAGCACCTGCTGACCTGGTCTGGGTCAAAGCCACACTTGTTCACAAAAGCTTCGGCTCCACCTGTCATGTCAGGACCTTGGATGTTAGCTCTAGAGACAGAAACAACAAGGAATAGAGACGTGAACCTAACAGCACAATTGCAGCAAAGCCTGGTTTGTGCTCACTTTTCCGAGCACATGTCAGACAAGTTCTGAAAGTTCAGACTGGCCCTTCATCTTTGGGATGCGGGTTGGGGGGAGCAGTTCATAAAGTTACTCCTGACAGCTGTCTACAGGCCAAATGAAACAAGGTATGAGGGAGACTGGAAATTGGAAAGCAACAGAGATTTGTCTTTGGGGACAGTTATGAGTGCAGAGTGACAGAGAACCAGTCTCACCGCTCATTCGGCAACAGCGACTCTCCTTCTGCCTCATGATCTTCACGACCACAATCACCAAAATCATCACACACACATCCACTGTGCATGTCTGTGACCCTGGAGAAGAATTCACAGCCATTATTATGAGGATGGGCAGAGAAAAACTTTCTGTCTAGTTTTATCTCCATTCGATTCTTATTTTTTCCTTTTTGTACCTTTGATAAAATTAAAGTTAAATTTGATTTGATTTGATTTGACATCAGTTTGTAGTCATCAGCTCAAGTTACCAAAACTAATATTAGTATTGGTAATTGGTAGTTTATTTTCATCTCAGCCTCACACTGATCTGCATCTGATGTTTCTAGCTTTAATCATGTTTTATCACTGTGGATTCTTTTTCACTTTCTTTACTTATCATTTTGCAAACATCTGTAACAGAAGCTAATACAACCTGTGTAATTACATTATGAATATAAAATAAATAATAATAAATTATAGAATAAATGATAAATATCTAAAAATGAACCACTAATAAAAAAGTGATTAATCTCTTGGAGGCAGAAACATAAACATACACATTTTCAAAAAGACACATTCTCAATTCACATCTTCTAGCAACTCTTTAAAGTGTGTTATATAAGCTATGCAAAAATGTGCAAATTTAAAAATCGCTTCAACTCTATTGCAAGATAGTATCCACCACAATTTAAACTGTTAGATAACAGACTTACGTCACAACGTCACTTCCTCCTGGATCATCCCTCAAGTCCCTGAAGCAGACATATACAATAGTTATCTAATAGTAATAATACGAATTGATAATAAACACACCAACAATCCGTCCAGTACCAACAGTTTACCTGTTCATGGCTCTGTCAACATCAGGGGCTTTTATGTCGCCACTGTAAAACAAATAACAGTTAAGAATGGCACTACCTGTCCAGTTAAAGGGACACTTCCACTAAATCTTTCAAGCAAAGCTGGTTACAGGCACAAGAAAAAGTCAGCAATTCTCATTCTCACTTTTCAGTTGACTCATTGTTCAAGTTGTGGTCCAGACCGTTGTTGTAAGGACTGTTGCCATCAGTTTTAGGATTAACACTATGGAGACAAATGCAGCTTTTTCAGATAACAGTCTAGACTTCCTTATTATTATTTTTTTTAAAACACACTTTGATGGTTTTGACAAGCACCATGTTTTTGTATGTGTGTATATAGATGTTTTCATGGCAGCCTAACCTGTGAACATGCACAGTTTTTAGAGTGTCATCTTGCTCAGGATCATTTCCACCACTTCCCTGTAGATCAGTGGCAGGAGGTATGTCAACCAGGCTACAGTGACAAAGAAAAGATGTAGAAGATTAACAGAACTTCAGGGATCTGTTCTAAAAGTAACATTCACACATAAAAAGACTCACGTAGTCTCTGCTGTCTCTGTTAACTCTGCCTCGGAATTCCCCTTTCTGAGACAACAGGAAGTCAGTAGGTATCTACAGAAGCAAGTCAGTGTAGATGATCTGTGCTGCCCCCTGAAACAAGAAAACAAACACTTCTGAATCCATGCAAGATTCTGTGATATCTACGTGTATAAATCACATAAATAGTTGATTGTTGTTAGACACAGAATAGAACTCACTTCATGTCCTTTTTCCAAGTAATGTAACACAAAACAAGCACGATAATCCCAATGATCCCAATGATCCCAATGATCCCAATGACAAGCTTTATCACACCAGCTGACACAGACAAAATGCAAACATGTCATAATCAAAAATTCATTTGAATTATATTTTTAATGTTGTGAGACATTGGAATAATTAACAGAATGAACTTCCACTCACTGAGGCTCCATGGTAAATCTGGCTCAGGATCCTTTATTTCCTCTGTTAAAAGTAAAGAGGTGAGATACTTGTACATATAATGTATATATGATATATATGTATGCATACAGTATATGATCAGTGTTGAAAGATCAGGGTCAATAGTGAACCAGGCATTCACAACATCTCATTGCCTTACCAGTAATTTTAAAAAACACCCAGTTCTCTTTCACAAGCCGACCCTTGAAAGGCGAAAGCAAAGTTGTGAGTCAATATTTCATATTTACAACACAACAAGCCAGTCTGACTTCTATAGAATGAGTTCATATAAATACTATGAGGGAAACTCACCATAGAAATGAAGCATTTTACTTCCAGGTCTCTGCAGTCTCTTGTAACAACTGAATAGTTGTCGATGCTTTTCACCTCATCCGAATATACAGGTTGTTTTCCAGGCTTGGCAATAGCAATCAGAATCTGTTGGAATACAGTAAGAAAAGGATTACTTTCACTTTCTCTTTCCTTCTGTCTATTTCTTAAAGACCTTGCTAACATTACTTTGTATAACAAACTATGAGCTATAACAGAGTTTGAAAGCTAATCAAAATACCTTGTCATAGAATGCAGATATCTCAGATCCAGCAGGGCAGTCGTGTGCGAAGTTAAAACCATCGCCGTTTTTGATGTCAAAGCAGGAAGTGTTTCTTTGAGAATAGTCTTTGAAACATGAGAATTATACATTGTATCATTAACTAACTTTTTTAGGCCTCAGAGAAACATTCTTAAATGGTAACACAAGCAGCATCAAAAAGTAGATTAGACTTAAACAGTGTATTAACTCAGTGTTCAGTCAACAATAAACCCAGCAAAAAAAAAGGAAAAACAGGAAAGAAATATATATGCTCACAAAGGTCCATCTCTTACCTATTGTGGTGGCACCCGATGATATTATCACAGAAGCCAAAACATAGATTTGAAGAGTCATTTTGTCGAAGGATAGTCAAAGGTAAGAGTGAAGGCAGCGTCTTCCGTGTGGGCAAACAAAACGAATGAGGAAGAGCACTGATACAGGAAGGGGCAGGCTTAAGGTTTATACTGCTCTTGAACTGGGCTACGATAATGTGATTTATATTAGTTTCAAAAGATGTTTTTCTTCATCTTTTATGAAATCAATTTATACAGTATGGGTAACCTGCGGTGTAATTTTACAATTTTGTTCATTTATTGTTTTTCTTACTGTGGTCACATAACTCCACACATACCTTCTATTGAAACAGAAGGGACAAACAATGCAGTCCCCTCTGTCTCTATACCAACCAGTTTGTTCATTTACCAGTCTTCCAATGAAATCTGTCATATATATGTAAATATCATCATATTGTTTTCTCCCTTCTTGAATAAACAAACAAAAAAGAAACAAACAGAGGAACAACACAACGCGCAGGACTTGACTAGCTCGGAGTCTGTCCTTCAGTCACTCATCACAGATTTTCACTCAAATTATCATGAGGGACATATTAATTTCTTAAGTAAATATAAGTATGTATACTGGTCTTGCTGATGAAATATTGCTCATATTATGAAAAAAACACCTCTAATGGATTTCTAATGTACCCTCACCGAGCACTTTATTAAAACACCATGCTAATAATGTGAAGGTCCTCCCTTTGCTCTCAATTCTTTGTGGCATTGATTCCACAACATGTCAGAAACTGCTGCCTAGATTCTGCTCTATGTTGACATGATTCAATCACATTATTTCTGCAGATTTGACAGCTGCACATTCATGCAGCAAATCTCCTGTTCCTCCACATCCCAGAGGTGTTCTACTGGATTCAGACATGGTGACTGAGGAGGCCACTGAAGTTCGATGAACTCATTGTCAGGTTCATGAAACCAGTTTGAGATGACTTTTGCTTGGCGAGTTATCATGCTGGAAGTAGCCATTAGAAGCCTTTTTGGCCATAAAGGGATACATGTGGTCATCTACAATACTCAGATAGGCTGTGGCATTCAAACGACAAGGGACTGGTGTTAAATGTGCCAAGAAAACATTCCCCACACCATCAAGCTACCACCACCAGTCTCTTTTTCTAGTCTTAAACTCTCCAGTTTTGGTGGCCCAGCCACCTCAAGGTTCGATGTTGTTTTTGAGATGCTTCTCTGCTCACCACAGTTGTAAAGAGTGGTGGTCTGAGTTACCATATCCCTTCTGTCAGCCCTCACCAGTCGGGCCATTCTCCTCTGACCTCTGGCATCAACATGGTGTTTCTGTCTGCAGAGCTGCTGCTCACTGGGTGTTTTATTTTTGTTTTTTTACACCGCTCTGAGTAAAAACTCTAGAGACTGTTGTGTGTGAAAATCCCAGGAGATCAGAAGCTTCAGAAATACTCAAACCAGCCCTGCAAAGTCACAGAGATCACATTTTTGCCCCACTCTGATGATTGATGTGAACATTAACTGAATCTCCTGACCCATATCTGCATGATTTTAGTCATTGCACTGCTGGCTCGTGATTGGCTGATTGGATAATTGCATGAATAAGCAAGTGTACGGGTGTTCTTAGTGAAGTGGTTGGTGAGTGTAGTTTTGCGTGTGGAACACAAGGGGAGGCCCTTGTCCTATGGGTCAGAGACTCACAGATAAACAGGTAGCCCTGGCTTTTCAGATCACCACAAGGTTTTAATTTCATTGGAGATCAAATGAGAATAAAAAGGGGAAACACATAATGTATTATACATGTGGTCTGAAAGATATGCACAGGGATGTGTCAGAAAAACACATCCTTCAGCCCACTAGTAGTTCTGTATTGTGACAGGATGTTTCCACTACTCAAGGTGGATGCATTTGTATTTATCCATGTTCACATTTGTGTTGCGTATTTCCTCCTGTTATCTTCAGAGACAGCTCGTAGACAGAGAATGGCAGTCCTCCCAACTTATTCTAACCATTAGAGAACAGAGGAAGAACAAAGGCCTCTCAGTACTCTGTCATTTTTCTTTCACATATACACACACACACACACACACATGCACAGTGCAAAGATAAAGCAGAAGCTGCCATGGTGCAGCACGCTTCATTTACACTGCATCTTCTCTGGTCCACCGAGAAAACACAGACCATACACTGTGTCACTCAATACGGGCCCCTCTCTATCTCTTCAACTCTGACTACTCCCCTTCCTCGATCTCTCTGCCCCTCTCTCCTTTGCCCTTCCCTGTCTCTCTTTGATGGCAAGAGTCCACCAGCGCAGATGAGTAAAAATGTGCTTCCCAAACATACTTTCAGGTTTCCACCTTAAATATAATTATTGCATTGGATGTGGGAGTAGATCAAGTGACAGAGAAGCCAAGTATATTTACTTATTAGCCGAGTTTGGTGTGTCTAACCAGCTTAACATTGCATCATTCCTGAAGGTTTCATCACTCCTTGGCTAAGGCCTCAATGAAAAAAGAAAAAACACTGTGTGGAAGTGGGCTTGTCCAATCATCTGATCCATTTTCCATAGATATCAAGTGACAGTGGGAGGCTTGGATATCCGACCATGCCTCTCGTTATCCTCAGAGCTTCTGCATAAACAGAGGAGAGCAGTGATGACGCAGGACAGCCTGAAAACACACACAAGGCTAGGAACATGCATGTCCCACGGTCCACACTCCCACAAACACTGTGCGTCTGTTTCTGCAGCCTGGATGAAGGACTAAATTCCAAACAGTCCAAACAGGACTTTTAGGGTAAATAATTACAATTCTTGTTCTGTTCATAAGAGCAGTGATGAGAGATAAACAGCTCTCTTCCTGTCTCTCCCCTCCAAATCTTTCATTCTCTTTAAAGAGTTTCAAAGGTAAGAAGGACGACTAAATTAAATCCCATAAAGTTTTTACGGTTCATTATTATGAACTCAAGTTGAAAACAAAAACTGGGTGCACCATTCAGGGCATGTGAGTTGTGGAGTCAACACTGAGGCAAAGCAACACCCCGAGAATCCTGAGTAGCTCTGAGACAATAGTGCTGGCTGCTCCGTGCTCCACAGCAGTTTCAAAATACACCCGATAGAAAGCCAACCGCGACCAAAACAGCATATACAAGCCAGATATGACTCCTTTTAAGAAAACAGTATCATGTTCACACTCTAAAGTGTTTTTTTTTCCTCCAGTTACATTATTAATGCAGAGACCAACATCACAGGCCTTTACATTGCATTCACCCTGAATCCAAACCTTGTGTGATTGAACTGTAGCTAGGAAAAACATCAAGTCACTAGGGGTGCTTTCAAGTAAATGGTAATAAGCATAATCCCTCACTATGAGTACAAGGACCAAAAAGAGAGGTGAGTTTAGGGAACAGAAAATCGTGCTGGGACTGTTACACAAACTTTGGTCCGTCCAGTCGGCTCAGTATGAAGCCCAAAACCCCCACTGGCAAAGACTGGATACCACCACAAGGGACAGCTACACATGTCCAGCACAGGAAGCACACCAACACCAACACACATACAGAAAAATATGTAGGCAGTAATCACATTCATCTGGGTTTCACCCAGCTCACACACAGTATAGCGATGTGCCAAGTGTGTTCTGTAATACATAAACATTCAATTATGCTATGCGGTTACATTATGGCAATTATATACCAGAATATTCTTTGCTAGGAGTGGAGGTGTCATGGGAATATATGAATATACGAAGGGCTTCACACAATACTGTGTACACCCCCACCCCATCTATACCTCCTACACACATATCAAAGCCCCTAACTCTCCGTCTCATTTCCAAAACCACAGCTCCCCTTTACAGAGCGTGGTTAGCCTGGGCACAGCAACCTGATCCTGCTGAGAAAATCTTATAAAAGGAAGCAAATAAAACAACCCAATCACAAACACCTCTCCTCCACAGAGCCAAACATGAAAGATCTGCTGACAGAGGGCCTATCAGTGTTTGAATAGAAAGGCTTGGTGTGGTTGCATCATTTACATTAGGCTATAACTTGCAAACTGCCACGTCAAGGAAGGCACTGCACAGTATGATGCACAGCAGCTTTTGTTCATATGCTGCTGAGACACATGTTGCGCAATATCATAGAGCAACTTGGACAAGCTCTATTAATCTTTTTTCCAGCTCAATCTCCTGAGAGGGATCTCTGTCAGAAAACAAACCTCTCTGTTTGAAGCATGGCCTCCAGTTAAACTTCTGCCTTTCTCTCTATATTTCTCCCTCCTTCTTACTCTGTTTTCTCTCCCACTTTCCCTCTCACTCCACTTTTCTTCCCCTGTCATCTCTCTTCCTCCCTCTCTCTGCTCTTTACTCTCCTTTGCCATTGTCCCCCCCACTCCCAGTGTTTCTTTTCTTTGCTCTCTTCATTTATTTCCCCCCTGTGATTTGTTGCTGGCATAACTCTGAGAATTTGGCTGGGCGAACCCAGGGCGAGCGTGTCTTGTTACAGCAGTCCAGGCCCTCTGATAAAGCCCTACATTGTGAGGGATAATCCCTGAGAAACAATTGAGATATTTTTTATACCGTGCCCTTTGTTATTTCTGTAGGCTCACACGTAAATATACACACAGCATGCACACACACATACAATACAACTCAATTCACACACTCCACTATTTGTTCTGACACACAAACAAGGACATGTACAAGCACCGGCATGCACTGCACACTAAATGGACTCATGAGAAAGTATGTAAGAAGTTCACATCAAATTACCCATTTGGTTCATTTTCTTTTATAAGCTGCTCACTATGCATATCCAAGACTGTCTCACCTGAAGCTATGAGTGACATGATAGGAGTTTTAAGGGATGGGGATTTGTAAATGGGGAGTTGCTGCGGTGCTGTGAGAATGTTGGTTAAGTCAGTGCGTCTGTCACTGTCATGTTTTGTCAAGGCAGCCCTTCTGTAGCTGTTCACACTTGACTGGGTCCTATTGTTAAATAAACAAAGCCTTGTGTTTGGTTGTGTTGCAGATCAGTGAGGTGATCCGGTGCTCACCTGAAAATTAAGAGGGGGAAAAAAAAGCAGAGAGGAGAATGGAAAAAAGAACAGAACAATGAGACTGCAAAAAAAAAAAAGATTTACATTTTAACACACTTAAAGACTTCACAAAAATGTGCCAGCCATTTTCACAGCAGACAGTCAGACATGTGATAGCATGAAAAGCACTGAAAACATGAACAATGGCTGTGTGCCATTTAGGTGCTCAAGTTCGATGGCCCTGGTACCTTACTGGGACACTCAAACTCAGTGGAGCCGTCATTAGGGTTATTAGTGCCACTTGTGACTTTGCTGCTATGACAAGTGAAAATATCTGCTGCGAAAAACTCCTACTGTGTGCCACAATCTCAATCTCCGCTTTTTCTTCCTTTGATGTAAGGCTGACAACTCAACCGACTGCCAGTACATAGATGATGGCAATTCATTTATTTTAAATCAATTCACAGCTTCAATACATGCTATAAACATATATACAAGCTATGTAAGCTTTTGCTATTGCTACATAGCCAACATTAGCATTAACAGCTGTTTACTTACCAGTCTAGAACAAATGTTGTGAGTTTAGCATCAAACCTCATTTCTTTACTTTCTTAAATCTACTCACTTTTCTTACTTGTCTCCAGTTGTGGAAAGCAGCCCTTTTATTTTTCCTCTGTTTCTATCACTTCTTTTCCTCTGAAGTTAGCATGCTAACCAGGTAGCTCCAGCCCAGTTGGCCCATCTCGTCACTGTGACGTCCAGTCTGTCCTGAAGAAATAGTGTTTCTCAGAGGGCATATTGTAAGTTTTTGTACTGTAAATACAACAATGACTGAAGCTCTTTGCAAAGTAATGTACGCTGACATATGGCAATAGCAAAACTTATAGCAAACAAATAGCCCCTTTAATGAAGTTATTGTTTGAATTTTGAGACTAGATTACTTACTTGTGAACGTTTCTTTTTTTGCAGCATGTCAGCTCCTGCTGAAGACAGCTGTTCTGTGTCTAGACAGGTAGATGCCTCTGCGGTTTCATGCTTGGGACTGCCTCCCTGTCACGACCATAATTCCTCATCTTCCAACAGGAGGTGTCCTTCACCGGCTTTTCCACTGCTGCCATCATCTGTCACCACGACCAAGGGGAAGGAGAAACATAATTACAGGGCAGAGGCAGCCATAACTCAACCCACAAGCTTAACACTAATAACAATAGTAGCCAGCAGCTGTAACTGTCAGATTGACATTGTTCAACAATTACACCAAATTACTGTAAACAATCCATCGTAAAAAACTGTTGTAGTCCACCTGTTGCCCAGTGGCAACAGGAAAAAGACCAGATATATCCTGCTAAATTAATAAGACAAAGATGAGCACGGGCAACAGATTTAATAATGATTTGTTACTGTTGTTAAAGAGGATATCTTACACTTATTGTTATGTATTTATATATATATATATATATATATATACTTATTGTTGTACATATTACACAAGTTCTCCTTGGCAAGTGATGTTAGTGGATCGGTGTTACACACACAAATTACTCGCTAGTTCATCTCACTTATTACAAGGAATCACAGGAATATTACCGGGTGTCTGCTGTGTGCATACTCATTAAACTATTGGCACTAAGCTATGTGCAAAATGATGATGAAAGGATATATACACTGACATACACACACAGGAGAGGCTTGCACTGTATTTAACAGTCATCTGGGCTCCAGCGAGCACATTTCATTGGCTCTCTGTGCTTCAGTATTGTAAGTGTGACCTCAGCACCTGTGGTTCTTCAATTCTCTATGTTATTCTAGCCGGTTCCTGTCGAAGACTTAGTAATTTGGACTGCACTGCACTTATAGCACCATTGTTACTATAGACAGACACACACACTACTGCGCTATAACTCTTATATACTCACTCTTACGCACACATTTACACTCTTTTATACTCACATTGGCTTCATACATCAAGAAGGAGACTTGATGTATGAGGCTAAAACAGTGAACTGAAACAGTGAACAGTGGCCACAACTAACAATTACAGAATAATGGCACATTAAACCATTAAAATGCTTGGCTTTGACATGATTCAGTGCAGTGTAACAGTGATGCAAGAAGAGCCACAAAGTCAGTAAATAGATGTCAGTTATTCAGTGATATCTATCTAAGTTTGCTAAAATTAGTGGTAAAACATTGGTCATATCAGACCAAGTAAAACTATAGCCACTCCAAATAATAAATTTAATGTTTAATTGTTAAGAGGAAGATTGTGTTATTGCTTCTTTCAAAAATGACACAGTCTCACTATAAGCAAGCCTTCAGCCTATCAGCCTATCAGGAGCTGAAAATGTGAACTAACTCATTTAATCACACTTCCTTCCTTTCCTAATAAACATTCACCACACAATCTCTGCCTCACACTCACAATCACTTTCTCCTCCACAAGACATAATACTCACACGCACAAAAACAATGATGTGCTCACTCACTCATTCCACTATTCTACCACATAAAACCTTCATCCACCATTTTCACACACTCAGCTGGTCTATTTCACATACACACACATCATTTCTCTCTTTAATTTATTATAAATAACATCAATATTTCTCACACACACCACTATTCTATCGCAAATGTATTACAATAAAGGGTCAAATGGTATATGTAGGCAAGAGTGATAGTATTTGTGGGGGAGAGTATAGTGGTGTATGTGTGTGATTATGATGGTATGTGTAAGGGAAGGAGTGATTCATGGTCTAAATAGCCTCTTAGACAGACACACAGATGTAGGTATGTGCATAGTCATACACATTTAAAGGCAAAACCATGTTAGCCTAGTGGGCAAAAAGTCAGATTCAACACATACACACAAATGAAGACACATGCATACACTGACCCAACATGTTTTATACACACTGCTAATGCCAACTCTATCCTCACGACATGTCTCTTGGGAGATCTTCTCCTCAGAGCTGTAGAGTAAGCAGTGAGGTCAGTTGTATACATTCAACTTTATGAGCTTGACTTGAGTAATATATTGTAGTTTGCTTAAGTGATGAATGGACTGTTTTCATGACCCCCCCCCCCTATTAACATGGGCTGAGTGTCATGTCACTATTACATTACAACAACACGTGAATGTGTGTGGCTTATGCTTGTTGACCTTGGAACTCTGGACTGTCCTCCCCCCTCTCTGCTGCAATCGTCACCGACACCTCACAGGTCCTAACTATTGCTTTTATTCACATGATCTTGTTTTCGCATTCCAGTCAGCCATCAGCAGCCTGCAAGCTACGGAGCAAACATGAACACAAACCCACGCAGACAGACAAACACACACACAAAATCTCTAATCCTTCAGACCGCACAATATAAACAAAGTGGTTTAGTATCCCTATCGACAACATGTCTTGTCTAGGTCTGTTTAGATATGCTTGTTTTATTGGAGAATGTTACGTCAAATCTTTACCTGTCAGTTTTACCCCTGTGCCCAGAAAGATTTTTATTTCGATATGTTTACTTCTGGTTTGTTTTACAGGTGACAGAACAAGAAGACTGGCTGAGGTTGCCTCATCCTCAACAAAGAGAAGCTGCGGGTAGCAAAGGTCACCCTATCCTAAAACATTCAGCTTGACACTAAAGTAAACACACCACACATTATGGCGCCGTGTCTTATCAGGTAACCTTCCGTTGTTTTGTGCTTTCGTAACACTTTTTCAGCCTCACAGAGACAATAATATGACCTCTACGGTGCTAAATAGTGGCTTATGAATGTGTCTTCTGCTCCATTAGCTTCATGTTATGATTGGCTGAGCTGCAGACAGGAGATCTTCAAGACAACATTTGCATTTCAACAAACTTTGCACATATTTAAATATTTGTCCCCTGAGGAAATGTTCGGCTCAGAGCAAACAGATGTTTAATTATTCTCTTGAAAAGCTGACACGAAACTAGATTCTTAGAAAATGTCCTGTATCCTCTTTATACAAATTTGACACTCTTGTAACAGACACATTTCTGAGAATGACTCTCCCAGGGCAGTAAGGTATATCATATTACTCGCTTTGATGTTCATAGAAGGACTGACTTGAATGTGGCTCTTCATATAATGTTCAAAAATAGCTGATACTCAGCCTAGGCTGACCTTCACAGTATGTACTGTGTGCTGCACTACCTGACAGAGCCTTGATTTGCTACGTTATGCTGTCCTGATCAGATAGCAAAATGACACTGCCCTCATCAGATAGTATGTGCACTATCTACATGTGCATATGTGCTGGACTGATAAATTAGGTATGCATTTACTGTTGTGTATGTGAGGAACTACACGAACATCAGCCACCCACACACACACACGCAAACAGCAATGTCTCCACATTTGGCAGTGATTGTGACCCTGCTATCCACTGTTCTTTGAAGATCAGTTTTCTGAGGTGATCTCTAGGCTCACTCACTGAGCCAACACGGCTTGGCACATCCTAATCCCTGAAGAGCAGAGAGAGAAGACAGGGGAAGCAAGAATATTCATCTCACCAGGAACATGCAAACTAATGCTTTTCACAGACCCATATCAGGACACAATGTGCCCACTTGCTGTCCTAATGTCTGCAGCCAGTGCATTCACTGACTGTCATTACTGTGGGAGATTTAGAAATATGCACAGCAGTGAGGCTGGGGGAGCAGGCCTGAACTTGAGCATACTAAAGAGCCCATTAATCCTTTTTAATTCTATTAAGAATTGGACTACAGCTGGATAAGAGGCCAGCAGAGTTCCAGCGACTACATCTATAATGCCTTGGAGACCCACAGTGAAAAGCTCTTACTTAACAAAAATTCATATGCAAGGAAATTTCTTTTCCTCTCCACAGCTGAATCAATTTACAGCCTTAAGCAGCTTTTAGTTGGTAGTAAACAAAGATAGGGTGAGTTAGGTGACGGCTGTGCAAAGAGATATCTTTTACATGTCCATCAAAAGGGCCAGTTCATCACATAAACAAGGCCAGAGTTTCCCAAATGGAATTTGGCTAAGCTGCAAATGCCGTGATGATGTTATCAATGTCCGACAAAAAAAACATGTATGATACATGTGTCCTTTCCTCAAACAGAAAGAGCTATGCAGGTGAGCTACGTGCCTTCCTCAGCACACTTATCTGTGTGTTGATTTGAATCAGGACTCCCTCGCATCCGCCCTGCTATTTTTGCACCTGTCCAATTTCACAAAAATCATAATCTTATCAAGGAATTCCCCAAAGTTAAATATGAGTAAAAGGGAGAAAGTGGCTTTAGTTTTCTCTCACAGTGAAGCGTGTAGACAGTAATGGCTTTCACCTGTTGAGATAAGGGTTCAAATACCCCCCCCCCCCATTCTAAATGACCACAGAGCAAGGCTACTGTTCCTACTGTGTGCACAGCCACAGCAGTGTAAATAGTGAGGCCCTTGTGCCTGGACCTTAGTAATCTGAGCACACAGAATCTGCCTCTGCTTGTCGACCCTGATTCATTTTCATTAAGGCCAAAGGGTTAGTGAGGAGGACGCCAGTCACAGTGTAAACGAGATGTCATGTTTGACAGGGTGTGTGTGCTCAGCTCAGTGGAGCAGCCAAGCTCTCGCTCAGCTCAGTCACACACACCAAAACAGAATACAATAACAAGGAGTGAAGCAGGCACAGATAGACAAGAACCTGTCACACAAGCACAGGCATATACATTGTTCAGGAATGAAATATGTCTCCCTAGTTACAGTATTATGAAACAAAACAGGCCTGAAAACCACGATCGCATTCCTTCCCACCCTGACGCCCCACACCCATCACCCTCACTCTCCCCAATCTACCACCCCATCTGTTCTGCCAACTGCTCCATTACTCCTTCCCTTCATTACTGGACCACTTTTCCTGCTTGTCTGTCTCCCTTACCTCAGCATTATGAACACACCCATTACTGCAGCTCTCTCTCCTTCTCTCTGTCTCTTGCTCTCTCTGTCTAATCTGGGCTGCTTTTTATTCTCCTCCCTCAGCCTGGAAGTAGATCGGAGAGAGGGAAAAAAAATGAAAGAAAATGCCTCAGACGGCACAACCTGTATCTTTCTAAGCATCTCCATGGTAGCATGACCCCCTGAAACAACCCATCATGCTCCACTGCACTTGAAAAGGACTGAGAGTGGGGAAGGGGCAGACCGAGGAAGGGTGCGAAGGGGAGAGAGAGAGAGAGAGAGAGAGAGAGAGAGCGCGTGAGAGAGAGAGAGAGAGCGCGTGAGAGAGAGAGCTGCAGTAATGAAAGAAATGAGGAGCACACTGGAGTGGAAGCTTCCAAACACAACAAGAGGTTAAATCACTTATCATTTCAGTGTTTGCATTTTGTTTCAGCCCATACAGAGGCTGGTATCCTGTTTGTAAAAAAAAAAAAAATGAATGGCTCTACTGTATGCTGACTGACTTTCTGACTGTGTGTCTTGGTAGGCATGAGAGACTGTGGTGCATTGCTTTTCAGTTTGCTGAACCCTAAAAATAACAGACGACATAAGAAGTTAAAAACATTCAACATTCATTTTATTGGTTTGGTTTTTTGATTACAGTGGTTATTTTTGCCTTTCTGGCATTCACAGACAAAACAAACATGGAACAATAACTGAAAACACAAAAAATATAGCTTTCTGATAATATCCGTGGCTCAGTCTAGTAGTTACAACAGATACAATAGTAAGTCTCCGTACCTGATCAACACAAATGTAAATACAAACATAAACATGTAAAAACTGTCCAAAACTGGAACTAATACTTTTGAAATTCTGTGTAGTTTATAAAATGACATATCTATTTACATTCAATTTGAATAATTATCATCTCAAGAAAAAACAAAAAAAAAACAAATATAGTGTATGAGTCTGACATTAACAAAAATAAACACTGATTATTTAAAATTGTGATAAAATATATAATATTGATTATAATTAGAAGGTTCCATTATGTACGTTCAAGTGCTATTAATAAAGATGCACAGGAGGGCCGCTGGGGTCACACGACCATGTCAGCTCTCCTGTCACAGAGTGGCATAAATCAAGGTGCAGCTCAGAGATTGGAGTCCAGGGGCAAGAGTCAAAGGTTAAAAAATTCAGTCAAAACTCCGCCTCTGAGACACAGTCAAAAGTGGTTAGTACAGAAAAGTGGCAGCGAAGAGGAGGAAGTTAACCTGATTCCTCTTTGTCACTGCCTTGGTTACTCACAAAAAAGAAAGATAACATTGTATTACAGCACAAATACTGTCTTCTTTGCTTACATATAGGTTATTTTTTAGTCATAGTGTTGTAGGGCAGTCTGATTAGAGCAGTGACACATCAGGCCACTGGAAGGTAAAAACGGTTAGAAGTTGGAGCCAGTGCTTGTTCCTTATCGCTGCTAGTTCTGTAACTTTGTACAGAGCTGTCTTTACATCTGAGGTCTGATGGTCTCAGTTCACAGCGGCGGGGTAATGTCTTCCAAAGCTGAGCAGAGGATCAAAAACAAAGAGGAGGCGGGCGTTTTCTCCTCTCTCACCCAAGACCAAAGAGCGAGCAGTTCTGCTTTGAAAGCGAACCAAATGCACTGACCAAATGCCTCCATCACAGAAGAAAACAAGTTCAGACTGGCAACTATCAACATTAGCAGCTTCTAAAAATCCTCTTGAAAAATAGACTTTTTATTTTATTTTATTTTTTCATATATAAAAAAATATTACTATGCAGTTCTTTTCACTGGACGGGTTTGACTCACAGTCATATGTGCTTCTTGTATTTCACTGTATCTTAGATTACTGTGTGAATGTATGTTTTGTATGTGTAGCAGTATGCCCAAAAGAGCAAGCATGTGTAGACTTTTAATTGTGTCCCTCTCTTAGAATAATTCCCTTTCTTAAAAACTTACTCTCCCTTCTCTCTGCTGCTCACCTGCGCTATCTGACATTCTGTCTGTCTTTCTGCAGTCAGTCTTCTCTTATCATCTGATTCCTGGAATGATTGCATGTGCCTGCTAACAGACAGTTTGCTGGCTGCACAGTGGACTCTCCAGGGACGTGCTAGTGGGAGACAGGTCTGGACGGGCGCACGGCTTAAACATGGAGGAGATGTAGAAGGCCTGCGGGCACAGACATAAAACATGTCAGGAAATATACACAGACCACACACACTGTCAATCACCCATTGTTTATAAGCACCAGAGAGATCAGAGTGGGAAAAACGAAGGCGAGAGCCTATTGTGTAAGCTAACTCAGTCAACAGAGAGCAGAGAGAAACAAATCCCGTGAAGACAGAGATAACTGTTGTTCTAGACAACTATTAAGACAACAGTGATTTTCGACATACCACCCAGTACGCAGTGAGCCCTCCTTGGATGAAGCCTGTGAGGACATCAGTGGGGTGGTGACGGTAGTCAGAGATGCGGCTCAAGCCGGTGTAGATGGCGATCATCAATAAGAGGAACTGTATTAGTGGACGCAACAGCCGAGCTCCTCGCCACGACAACCGTGCCTGCAGGTAAAACTGCAAAGAAAAGAATAGAAATATTTCTATTATATTGTTACTGACTTGATCATCACTACAGACACGTGAATATAAGCATGAGGATTTTTGTGTGTTAATGTACGCCCCACAAACATAAACTGATAATTATGTCTAATGATTCAAGTTCTATAAATGCAAGCAGAGCCCTTTAAGCGAAACATAGACATCCACTCAGTCTGCTACCCAGAGGGGGAAATAGAAGCTTGGCAAGAGTCCATTAACACTATCTAAACCTCATTTCCTCCTTTTGTTCATCCTCGTCGCCTGCATCAGTGCTACAGTGCAGAATGGATGTTTGTGTCTGTAAAAATGGGGTCACAGTGCGAGCGTGATTCAGATGCAGCGCTCACTTTACGAGGTGGCTGTAGGTCTGTCTGGACCCGTCAACCACTGGGGAGCACGTGGCCTACATTCCTGCACTTAGACCGACCCTCGCCAGGTCCCTCTCTTCCTCCCCTATCCCAACTGAGAGCAGGTGTCACTGTCCCTGCCTTAAACTCAAGCAGCTGGCCACGGTGCGGGTGGCATGTAGCTACAGGTTTGACGCATTCTCTCCAGGTTGTCTACAATCTGCTGAAACACTAGCTAGCAGCAAACTTGCATGCAAGGCTGTGTGCTTGTGCCTGTGGTGTGTGTGTGTGTGGAGAAAGAAACAATGGAGTGTGATGTGGAGAGGAGAGAAAATAAGGTTAACAAACACTGAGGCCCTCGGTTTTCTCAGAACACTTCTTCCCTTCAGTTCTATACCCTTTTATTTCTCTTATTCAGTCTCCCCCTACCCATCCTTGTCTATCTCTTTTTGTTCAGAAAGGAGCTGCTTTTCATTTACACTTCTATAGTGCACAAGTGCAAATAGAAGAGGCAGATTTTCTTTTCTTCTCTTTTTTTTCCACAGCACCATCTTCACTTCAATTTAGCTGCACACAATAAAATATTTAAGTCACTTTAAAGCATAATTTAAGGGTTAAAGAGGTGGAATACCTGAGAAAAATTAATATTTTATGGAAAATAATGCGCTTTTGTCTCCCTCTAACTGTCATTTCTCTCCCACAATGCATCCATGACTACTGGGCAGTGTGTGAGAGAAAGAGAAAGATGAAGAGAGGGGTGGCTGGGGAGGGGAGGAGGGGTTTAGAGGGTGTCTATTGCTGAAAGAAGCCTGTCGATCTCTCAGCAGGCATATTCAGCCCTACATCCCCCCCCTCTAAATGAGACCCACAACAAGGCCTCCACTGTCTGCGTAGTCTCTTCATCTATTCATGCTCCCCGTGGAAAACATTCTCCCTCATTCTCTAACTCCCCCACCACCCCACCACCCTCCCTGTCTCACCAGCTCTTTTAGTTTGAAGCAGGAGGCGTTTGGAGAACTGCTGCTCTCAAAGATCTCCTCCCCCATGATCAGGAAGTGTGAATATATTCAACAGCACATGCCTTGATGTGCGTGTTTGTGTATGTTTAATTAGCTTATCTAGTTAATAGTTGCACACAGTGTTCTTGGCCTCTAGGGAATGATGTTTTCTCTAATAACTAAACGAAAGTGAGAGCTATAATATTCCCCCATCATTGTAAACACAGAACCAAATACTGTAATTATACCACACAAGCTCAGCTGAATGGTGAAGGTCACATTCCAGATGTGTGTGGTTGAGTGTGTGTGTTTGTAAGGTAGAGGTGACTTACTGCCAGATAGAGCATGGTGTACATTGCAAAGGAAGCATGGCCAGAAAAAAAAGACTTCCTGAAAGAGAAAATCAATGAAACATGCCAAAGGTTAGATATTTACTATTCTTTTCAAGCTAAAATTCAGCACACCCCACCCTTAGCAAACACACCAAATCATTTCTGAGCAAAAACACACATCACACACACCACACACCTTGCCTCCTCCACCATCTTCTGATTATGCTGCCTGCAGTTGACTTGGGACACATAGCTGCCTGGACTGCAGTTGATGGACGCATAGGTGATGTTACAGACAGACAGGAAGTTGGGTCGCAGACGCCCCACACTTAGTTTGGCCATATTGGTGAGAGACTGACCCACACAGCAACCAAACAGGAAGCTTCCCAGCTCCTTGTACAGGCATGACACATAGCGGTTTCGAACAAAAGCCCGCGAGTGTACACCTCGGAAACGCACCCGGTAGCATTCACCCAGTGCAATCTGAGAAAGGAATAGGACAAGAGAAACGAAAGTCATACCACAGAGCCGCTTGTTTTACTCTTATTACAAACACATGCATCATTAACCATATTAAATTGATGACAACTTTAACTCAGTGTACTAATATTCAGCAGGTATACTGCTTACCGTTAGGCCAGTGATGGCTATACCGCCAGCGATGAGCAGGCTGTCAGGGATGGCCTCTCTCTCCACGTAGGGATAGGTGATACTGGAGTCTCCACAGAAAAAGCCTCTTTTGTACGGAGTCACTGCCTTCAACTCACATGCAAAGAATGGGATGGAGGCTGATGAAATGTGGGGGAGAAGGGGGGGGGGGGGCAGACAAAAAACAAAAGATGGCTTGATGAATGTCTGTGAGCATGTGGTCTGTGCAACGAGGATCACAGAAACGGCAAGATACAGAGATAGTCGGTAGCATAGACTAACATAAAGGAGGCCTTCTCCTGTCTCACAGGAGAATGGCATTGAGATACAACATGACTTCCAGATCACCGGGGGATCAAGCATTCCACACATGGCTGCTTCCACCAGAGGAGCAGGGAGAAGGAGAGATGATGGACATCTGAAGACAGACAGAAGGGAATGACAGTTGAGAATTAAGATGAGGAAGGAGGAAGAAGATATTAGAGAGCATGTTGCACAGAAAATTTCAGTGTGCAAAAGGGGACAATAAACATTGTGAGAAGGACAAGGTATCGTTTAACAATGACATATTGTTCTACTGAAAAGCACTTACTTTAATCAGTCCATTTTATCTTACATTAACAACTGCCCTACATATCTGTTCACTACACTTCCTGGTTGGTCACTAATCTGTATCAGGTGAGAGGGGTCAAGGTCTGACTCACTTAAGCAAACACACCTCACAGCCTGACGGTGAATGTTCACTGGGTAAAAGTTGTGCAACATTTTAATGTTGTCAAGAGGGTGAGAGGGTGTTTGTATCTCCTACAAATGAGGGCTGAACTGCATTGCTTTTATTCTGTGTTGTACTAATGTACTAATAGCCAATAGCCCTGCAAAGGCCTGTCCAGCCTGCTCCATTTCTCTGTCCCTTATCCCATGTCCCCTTGTCACCCCATGGAATGCAGCGAGAACATGGGACTAATCATTAACCTCTGTGCCTCTCCCTGTCATCCCAGGCCTGCTGGTTGGCTGGAACGCACCCAGGCCAAAACACTGCTCCTGCCAGGGAATCTCTCAGACTACGTGACTGAGTAGTGCACAGGATACACACTCAAAATCAGGCCAAAAGGAACAACATATAAACACACACCCAAACATGCAAACAATAGAATGCAAACATGGCTTTAAGTGCAATATATTAATAATTTTCAACCAACAAAGGACAGGATATGAATACCTGACCTAGGTACAGTAACTGTGTCCACATTGGCTTTGTTTCAGTTTTAGCTATTATTCTGTGTGATTGCTATCACAACCATTAGGTTCACTAATAAAACACCCATATGATTCGTTGAGCCTCACCAAACTGATAAACTAGAATAATAATCTATAGATTTGTGGCTATCAGCAATAATAAAGACACAACTCTCAACTGCTGTGTGACTGCAATGTACCTGAGATACAGCCAGACTGGATATAACTGAACTCGAAAAAGTGTGCATTAGTGACCTCTGTACTCAAAGTCATGCTGCCCTAACAGAAAGACAAAACACAGATAAAAGCCAGCCCACTTCTATTTTTTTTTTTTTAAATGTGCCTGAGTAAGGAAGTGAGGGAGGGAAACACGTTGCAGGCAGATAGCAGCAGCTGTGACGCCAACAAAGAGAGAGAGAGAGAGATAGGAAACACCTCTCATCTGACCCACATCTCTCGCGCATCTCAATCCGTCGCCACAGTCACGGGCATCTCCTCACACACACCTACGTAAATTCAGCTAAGTCACGCACTAATGTAGCTCAAAATAACACACATCTGTACGTGACCACATACAGGTGCTGTTTGTGCTATACATAACCTTAATGTTAGGTACAGTTACATTACATGTCTTTAGGAACAGAAAACAGTTTGCTGTGCTTCAAGTCATTCTGATTGGTTTTATATTTACTAAGACGGTTGGAGTACTAGATTAAGTCCATTTTTCCTGTTCATTTAAAAATAAATATCCGGTAGGAGGGTTTCCTGGATCATTTCTGCCACCTGCATAAATTGCACACACATCTCTTAATCCCCATATCGTAATCCCTTTATCTGTGTGTATCATACCTTGAGACCTGCAGAGATATGGTCTGGTTCATGTCTAGTTTAAAGTGAGTGGGTGAGTGGGGATTTTTTTAAATTTGCTTCAAATGAAGTACACTCCATTTTAAACACGTTTTAACTGAAAAAAAAAAAAAAAAAGACCAGCTAACACACGGTCAACAGTTGCAGACTGCTGGCTTGGTGTCCTCCTGGTGTCCATGTGTGTTGAATGTGTGACAGGAGGGGGAACAGAATGATTGTGCTGCAGATTAGTATGTTTGTGTGAATACTATGAATCAAAATGGCAAAATTATCAGTATGCATTGTATTCAATGCATCAATGTACTTTTAACAATGAGAGTAATATTTAATAATGACCATTGATTGGGGCAGCTTCTTTCATACTGTCTTTGATCAAAAAGTGGACAACTTATAATGAATGTCTAACAGTGCTTTGTAAGCCATTTTACACAGACTCAGGCATGCCTTATTTTCTCTGAAATGTGTTTTTTTTCATAAATCATACTTTTGTGTTTTTTGTGTGCTCAGATTTTACATCAAGTACAGCATTTGACATCTATTTTGCCATAAAATTAATGGTTTTGGGTTTAAATTACGTCAGTTTTATAGGAAACAAGAAATGTTTTTTGCTTTCCATACCATCCATTAACAGACTTTCTTTGTATCCTCATCAGATTCCACAATATGGCCAGGCCTCTCTAAATAATCAATATTTAGCTGCATTGACGGAGAGGTAATGGACAGATTCTCCATTAAGGCCTAAACACTCTGAGTTACAGTAGGAACATGGGCTTCTTAAGGGATCATTTTAGATTCATATGGTGGTCTAATGGGAATAATGAAGCTCTCAGCCAGTTAGCAGCATATTCTATTACCTCAGGCCTGCCAGTACTGATGGCTTGTCTTGTTTTCCTGTTTTTGCATGAAGTTCATGGACAGGCACGGCACCAAAGGCCAAGAATCAAAGGTCACTCCAGTGACAAACAAAGTTGTTTGCAAAGTTTCCCAATTAAACAAAGCCACAAACTTTACCTTAACCTGAATAATGTGTGAGTAAGCAGCCAGTCTCAGTGCTGTACAATAAATCAAATATGAAACAATAGTGCTTGAAATCATATGCAAAGTTACTGAGTATCTGTGCAATCCTATACAAATTACAGGCTCCTCTGTCACAGTCAGCCGCTATGCTTTACAACTACATTAAAACAGTTTTCACAACAAGACAAAAACACTCTAGAGACCCTCACATCATCTGTCAGGCAGCTGTGAGCAAACCTCTGCACCTGGCCAAGACATGCTCAAAAGAGAGCCAGGCCAGGAAGGCCTGCGAGGGGACCCAAAAGGAGGTGCAGGAGTGGGTCGGCTCCCACAGCAAGGCCAAAATGTGCTGCTCGCTGGGCCTGACACTCAAAGCAGGAATGCTTTCAAATAGTCAAAAGGGACAGAAAGAAAGGAGGAGGGGGCAGAAGAGAGGGAGGGAGGAAGGAGAAGAGGAGGAATGAGAGCAGAGGGGATATGTGCCTCACTCTGAGAAACTTTTCTGGTTCTAATTTACACATCTATGACCACAGCCCAGAATGAGCTCACTGTGAGAGGAGAATAACAACAACCAAAAGCAAGAAATAAAAAAAAAAAAAAACCTATGCAGAAAGTGATTAAAGACAGTGTGCAAAGAAAAGAGGGTAGATGGTAATTATTCATCGACATACTTTCAGGTCATATTGCTGAACATCTGCTGATCAATACATAAACTAAAACTAGGCTGAAATGCATGGCCAAAAGGCTAGAAAATTGACAAATAGGGTGAGGGCAGTAATGGTAGGGTGAGAGAAAACTGTAATGATGGAGCCAAGAGAGATGCTGCAAGGGTTTCTCTATGGAGAACAGCAGACGGAGGCGATTAGTGGTGGTTCTGGAATGTGAGGGTCAGAGATCTGGGCTCTGCTGGGACCCGCTCTGTAAACACAACCCCGCCTCGACCAGCAGAATACCCCCAAATACACATACAGACTCAACACACTCACATACACATAAAAACCACACTTGGATGCAAACAAACCAAACCCGCAGCCACAAAGACTAACAGACAACCAAACAAACCGCAAAAAACCCACTAGCACCTAGAAAAAAACACTAACCAACCAAATAAACCATGCTAGAGCCAGAAAACCACATACAATCAAACAATCCTAAAGAAAAGGAACAGCCCATTCACTATCACAGACCTAAATGAACTCGTGTGGATGCTGCTGCTGCTGTAGGACAAACACCCTGTGCATCCCAATAGATTAGCATGACACACAGCCTAAAGCTATATCTAAGCCACAACAAGGGCCATCTGTGTCATCACACCCAATAATATCTGACTGTACAGGTTTCGTTCTACATTTGCCCTTTGACAGGACTGGAGGACATACAATTAGTGACCTGTCAACACAGGTCCATCTGGCCTGCAGCTTATACTGGGCTGGGCCTGAGCTGTGGAACCAGCTTGCTACAGCACCCTTCAGGGGTGGTCCACCCTCGCTGGGCCTCTCATCCAGCTTGCATGTGCCAGTATTTCCCAACAAAATTCTGAGCTGCTTGTTTACTTTCAAGTCAACCTTGCTAAAAAATAATAAGCTAGTGAACTGACTTGTGAAGTGTTGTAATTTGAATCTTTGCGAGCATGATAATCCCTGGTAACAACACTATAAGTCCGCCTAACATGCTCATAAACAGTGGTCAGCAGTGGGGCTGGGTGGGCTTGTACGATTATTTGTGCAATAATGACTTTAACTGCACAAAGCTGTCTCCATAAGCTGGCCATGATCTGCTCTTTTATCTAATCACTATTCATTTAGAATCAGGTACTTTGAGGGCACAGCCAATTTTTTTTTACATTTCAGCTGATATAAAAAAGTCTTTGTTTAAAGAAGCAGTCTGGGAAGAGAGTGCACACCATCACACAAGCTCAAGCACACAAAAGAATGAACACACACACCACTGTATGGTAGGTAACACTTAAATAGGAGGTGAAGTCATTCGCACCAAGGCGGTGATTATGATTGGCAACCATAAACTGCAACAGACCCAATTACTAAGTACTGTGAGTGCATGTGAGTGTCCTAGAAGGTGGTTCTTCCTGTTCTTCCTTGGTGGCCCAATCCAGGTAGTGGAGAGGTGGAATAAGGGTGAACAGCAGCCCCCTGCACTGACACACACCCATTTCTTTTCCCATAATTTGCTGGATTGTTGTTCTGGGAGACTGATCTGTTTTGTCTGCCCTGCTGGCAGCACAAAGAGATTAATCAGCGAAGAACAAAGAGGGACTGAGGAGCCACAGAAGCTCTGGATCTTTGTTAACCATCTGCTATCATCAGCATCTGCTGCAGCTGGACCCCATACAGCCTCTTCTAGAAGACAACCACTGCTTCAGTTATTATGGCGCATTACCCTTCCACCCCCACACCCACCTAAAAAACATGTTTTTGTAGGCAATAGCGGGCCTTCTTCCCTTTTCTCGCAATATTTTGATCAAATCAGCTAGTATCCGATTCAATTGATTCAGGCACACAGGTTTGTTCTGTTTTTAAAAGACACACGATGCATGTATCCACCTCATATGCAGTGGGAAAAACGGCCCAGAGAGAAACAGTGAGGCAGCTTAAAGTACTTCAGTAGCCAAATATGCTAATATTTATTGAAGCTTTTGGTGCACAAAATCAACAAATTCACAGAGCAAAAGAAAGCCATGAGAGTGTGTGAAGCAAAATGATATTTTTTGCGAGCTGCCTTTATGTTGCTTCACCTTCCACCATCGCACCATCGTTGCTTGCCCCTTCCACTGTTACTGTTGAAGCTGGCCAGTGGAGACATGCCTCCCACAGCTGCTTCTGTTCTCTCCACACTTCACTGACCTGTTTCCTGGAGCTCGGCTCTGGAGTTCAGGGCATGAGTGGTGAGGTCTGAAGTGGGCTGTCTGTCTGCCTGTCTGATTCAGCAAGAACATAAAGGACCCGCCACTGTGGTATGCACCTTGAAAACTTTAAAGGAGTTATCTGGTGGGTTTTGCGGTGAGAAGGTAAGGGTGTGCGCAGTGAGGTGAGGGCTGGCAGTCTGCAATGTGAGAATGACACAGGGTTGTGGTTTAGACTGCAGGGGAGGTGTTTGGCATGGAGCGGCCTGGTTGTGGTGTTACTGTATGTATGGAAAGAGTTGAGGGCTGCAGGGCTGTTTTGGTTTGGTCAAAAGAATATGCAGTTGGAGCAACTTCTGAGAGGAACTTGAGGGGATGACGGGAGTAAAGACTCCAGCAGGTGAGATGTGACACAATGATAAAATGTTCCTGATGATGTGTAACCATGCCATGGTGCAAGGGGGGGGTTGTCTAAGTCTCCAAAAATAGGAGGAGAACGAGTCATTAATTCTGACAGACACAATGCAGGGCTACATGTTGTATTCGGATACAGGTACATACAGTACTTTGATGGTAAGCCTCTCCAGACCCATTCTAGCTAATGAGCACTGAGGATTAGAGAGCTACTCACATCTTTATTCACTCATTACGGCTAATACCTATGGACCAACCTGGGCACTTATGGAACCGTCATCGAGAAGAAGATTGCAGCTGTCTCATTAAAAGTTAATTTGAAGCTATTTGGTGTCTGAACCTTTCCAGTGCTTCTCTGAATAATACTTCCTCACTACGACATAAACAGACAGCTGTAGATAAGATCCCTCAGGCGCCCCTGGGTCTGACCTCTGACCCCTACAGTAGACCCTCAGCCCCTTCTCTTTTTCCATGCCTCACTCTACTCTCCCTCCCCTTGGGTGCTTGCCGACTCAGGCTCTCACTTGCCCCTCAGCCTTCAGGCAACTGAGACGTCTCTAAGGCCTGAGCTGGCTCTGGTGTGCTAATAGGTGAAGGAAGACATATTGACAGCAAAGTACAGTGAATGCAGCCATATAGTCGGTCTAATGAAGGGCGCAGCTAATGAATTCCTGAACTTTTGCAGTGCTTTCAAATGGGAGGGAGATGCATTAGTGCACTAACGACAGAGAGTAAGCAAGATCACTTCTTCCACTAGCTAATGATTTGACTGAGCCATTTTTAATGGCTCTCCATCTGTCAGCCTCAGAGTGACGCCAATGTGTCTCATAACTTTGTGTGTGTTTGATCATGGCCTAAAATGCACAGCAAAACAGCACCGGCGAATATGTCAACAAACAGCACGCACATGGCAGCTGTAGTAGGGTGTCCGCGTTAGCAGTCGCGATGACGCATACGCAAACAAACACCCACACCCACACATAAGCACGCACACACACATAAATACACATCCATAATTTAATATTCCTGGCCCTGTACACACCAACATGCTGTGACGTGTCGGCCTCTTGCTGTCTCACTCACTTGGCAGCTTTCTCTGCCAAAAGAACAGAACCAGGAATCTTACTAACATAAACCCGCCACCCGCCCAAAACACACACACACACACACACACACAGACATAAAACACACACACTCACACACCTCGCTATGTTGCTGGAACACCTTCAGTCCCAAAATAGAGATTGTCTAAAGAAAAGAGGAGAAAAAGAGAAGGGGGCAAAGGCAGAGATAAGCTGGAAAGACTAATCCCTTTTAGAATTCAGATCACTCAGGTAGATACCTATCCTCTCCTAACCTAACCTCTCGTCCTGGCATGCTGCTTCACGTCTAGAACAAAAAACACACTCGCACACAACAGTGATCAACAGATTCAAGTTTTCTCTTTGTAAAGTATCCAAAAACTAGTTCTGTTTTTACTATTGAATCGATCACTTTCTTGTTTTAAATAGATAAATGTATGGAATTTATCAACAGTGTGAATCATTTTTCTCTATTGTATTCATTTAACCGAGCCTAAGAACTTATGTATATCCAGTATGAAACTGAAATCTTTCAATTAACCCCTATAAGAAGGTCAAGTCTAGTGGCAATTGTCATGTTTCTCTAAGCTGTATAAGCTAATAATGGGTGCCACTTCCAATCATTTCCCAATTACTCTTAAGAGAGGCAATAACTGGCTTTATTGGGGTGATGACAGAGTACAGACCACCTGTGCAGGAGGGAAACAGAAGTGCAGTCTGGGAGGCCTGTCCCTGCATGCTTGGTAGATATGACAAACACCCGACACCTCCTGACCTCTGGTTGGCTGGACACTAGATCTTAGATGCAGCCACAGGGCACAGATTCTGTCAGCTCTGTCCTGGTCAAACCCCTACAGTCCCTTGCATACACTTTAACACACAAGCAAACACTTGAACAGATTCAGGCATTTGCATTCTGCAGCTTCCATGGAGCTTACTGACACTGAGCTCAACCAGAACAATCAATCTCTGTGAAGCATCCATCGTGTGCATGTCAGAACAGCCCCATAAACAACGCAGCCTTATTACTAAAATACGACAATGTTAGACAAGCCCGGTGCTGACTACGAGTATGATCAGGTAACCTGAGTCAAAGCCTCACTTAATGACCTCAATATCCTAGCAGTCAACAGACAGATTTAAGCTCATTCATAATGCCACACAATACTACCTTTATGTCACGACTTAAAATCCAAAGATAACACTAATACACATGGAGAGGCTGTGAAAACCTCAGAACACTGTGGAATCCCTCTTCAGCTGATAGCATAATGAGCATGGATGCTTCAGGGTAAAATTCCACAGTTACAGTGGTGAATGAGCCCCTTTACGGAATGAATAATGCCAGCGGGTCAGCCGTCTGAGAGAATCCGATGATGGCATTTTTTAAGGAAAATTGGGTTAGTCAGAGATAAGAGGGTTTAGCTAAAAGAAGGGTTCAATTCATTTCCAATAAGTGATGACATTCAGTGCCAAATGCCCACAGATGAGTCGAGGTCAGGCCTCTGCTGATAACTGCCATGGTGGTTATCAGAGATATGCAAGATGCAGTCAGACAGGCAGGAATCTGTAAGTAACTTAATAGCTAATACACTCTACCAGTGTAACAATACATCATATTGTACTGTATTATCCAATATTATGCTCTGATTTTAGTATTGTTTAACTATTTGAACAATTCACTACATATTGTTTATTAGGTAATGTTGAGGTTATTGACCTCAGAAAACAACTCTTTTGTGTTTGATATAAATGCAAAGCAACATCTGTGTTTTGTCTTATTTTTGCTGGAGAGAAACGAGACTAAATAGGTCAGGAAATCTCTAAAACATTCAACCCTTATTCTGAAAACACAAAACAAGGTATTTTACTGTACTCACAGTGTCAATCAATTCAAACTAGGACCTCTGTGATTGTTACATTGCTAGCAAGAAGGGGACTTCCTTCAAATTTACTAAAGTATATTTCAGTCACAATACCAGCTTACTCTATAAATCCTCTAAGTTGTGTCCACCTTGAGGCTAAATGATTCAATCTCAGTGTTAAGAGGAGGGGTCAGGGCACACAATTTAGTGAGAAAACAAGTGGCGCGCTCAGTGCGTGTCATAGGAGGAGAACTGAAAGTGACCATTTCCTCCATCGTGCTGACTGATGCTGGGTTGCTCGCCACTTCCTACACACAGAACAAAGCTGCTGAGGAGTATGCAGAGCAAACAGTTAATAGCATACCTGCAGGGGTGAAGAATAATACTGTAATGAAACTAACTGCCTCACACTGTTGTTTTGTTTGCCGGACTACTTCCTATGCTTTAACTGCCAACAAGGCTGAGACCTGTCGGTCTGCCTAGACGGGTTCCGCCTCTCTCGTGCTGCAGGTCCAAATAACTACTCACTCACACAACACAGATGCTCCCCTCCCTACCATAGTCATAGTCATGTGATATGACAACATGAAACTTATGGAATTATATTATGTACAAGTATCTCACTTCACAACATGATTGGCAGTCCATGATTCATTTCTTTGCATGCTAGCATGGAAATCAAATATATCGAACATCCATCAACCATTTGTTATATTTCTATTGAAGAAACTTGCAATAATTATTGGTATTATTTTATCACCCAGCCCTCCTGGCACTTCACAGGGGTATTCCTATGTTTTCGAACCTTCAATGAACAACATTTCAGTTGGAAATATTGTTCTTTTTCCTCCCCTATATTTCTAGCTGTAGACACAAGATTTATAGCTATTTATAGAGTATATAGTTTACACTACTTAGACATATGAATCACTTATACCAAGCATCTCAACACTGCCTTTATGTTGGCATATCAATTATTTGATACTGTGAAAGGAATTCCTGTGACTTAGAGTAATCATTTTTGAATACCTGATAACATGTTAATTGAATACTTATTTAATATAAACATCAATCCATTATTTTAAATGGAATATTTTAACAGTTTGGAATTCGTTGACTAACTTTTTTTCTTTTTTTTTTTTTTTTTTTTATTTGGACTCTTATACTATAAGCTATTGTTAAGATGGATAGTAGAGCTCCAAGGATGGGTAGTTTATTCAATTAGTTGAATGAAAAAAAAGTTCATCTCCAGCTGCTTTGATAATCATTTAATCCTTTAAGTAATTTTTTGAGGCAAAAATTACATTTAATGGTTCCTACTTCTCAAGTGGTAGAGTCACTGCTTTTCTTGGTCTTACTTTACTGTAAAAGAATATTTTTAGGTTTTGGACTGTTGATCAGACAAGACATGATGTTAAATTACATCAACTGGTGCTGTAGGATATTGTCATGGGCATTTATATCTGTGTTTTTGATGTTTTAGAGAATGATTAATCAGTTGATTTAGAAGATTTTCAGCAGATTAATCGATAAGAAAAAATCATCTTCATATGCAGCCCTTACAGAAAGTGGTAATTATGACTCATCTAACAGTCATTATTATCTATAAACAGTTTGCCATTTATCAAGTAAAAAAACAAAAAAATTGCAAGATGACTTTTCTCCATTATAAATTGAAAACCTTGAGGTTTTGTGAGGGCTGGTACACAAACTAATCAATATGATTTTGTACAATAAAATGTAAAAACACAATGACTGATGTTCTACTTCATGATTAAAAGAAATCATTTGTCACAATTATCTTATTAAATCCAAAGTATGTATTTGTAGAGTCATTCATTTTGACCACTACATCATGGTTATGTCACTTTCCCCTGAGTTGTTGTCCACATGTTGTTACTGATGTTTCTAATTGTCCCTGTGAAAACTGTTGTTTAATTTTCCAGCTGAGCGCTGTAAGTTGTTTGTGTCTGACATTCAGTAATCCTGCAGTGAGAGAGAGACTGAAGCACTTATAGAACAGAGGTAATTTTCGGCACGAGAACACAAGCACCGGTCATGTTTTTATCAGAATTCCCACGTTCTTCTCCCGGGAACTTTGAGGGTTACCATGGGAACATATTAATTCCTGGGACAACTCTGCACCCCCACCCCC
>NW_019524793.1:496825-500753 GCF_002814215.2 Seriola lalandi dorsalis
CCCCCTCCCTCTGCCTTCTGCCCCCACGTGCACCACGGGGACCGAGCTGAAAGTTTTCTGCTCCTTTGAACAGTTTCCATTTGACTCCTGGAAAAATGCTTTGCAGCTTCGTTAACTTTAACAAATTCCCATCCAATGTGATTTTTCCCTGACGAAAACCAGCGTCGTTTCACCTCCTCATAACCCCTGAGAAAGTCAATATGATTTACACAGCTGCGAGTATGTGGGCACTTGAAAAAATATCTGTACAAACCTTTGAAACAACCAGTGATAGTGGTATACGGTACATTCAAATAGGAATTATGGTCACTTTCTAATAACACTGAAGTGTTTGCCTGAGCTCAAAACCATTCATGTAAATTAAGTATATACAACTATTCTTACCGACAAAAAGACATATTACATCCAAGCCGACAAGCATCTTTCTCTTGGTGCAAAATGAGCTCTCCTCCTCAGTTTGGGTGAGGAAATGCTTCCCAGCACCGTTCTCCCTCCCTTCCCCGGTCCCTCCGCTGTCAGCTAACCGGAGCTGGAGCTCCGCGTCCCGGGGCAGCGTGTTGCCGTGGGTACCGGTGGAGTTGAACTTTTGCATGTCTTTAGCTAAATAAACTACTTACAACTTGTTTTTCAAAAAAGTAGTTGCAGTTAGTCCGTTTGTCGCTGCTGTAGCTGGTAAATGATGGAAATTCCCAAACTTTTCAGTCCGTCCTTCGTCGGTGCAACAAATCCATGTCAACGAAGGTTTGACAGCAGCAGCCCCCGGTCAACCAGCCAACCGACAAGCTAGATGAGGTAACGTTTCACGTTTGTGATTAAAAAAAAGTGCTGAGACAAAGAAAGGTGGGAGTTAATTGGAAACAGGACGGACCTCAAACAACTCAGTTAAATCACAACAAACTTCTCCTAAGTGGGAGCGTGTTTTAGCCCACAATATGCTCCCAGCCGACCAGCGTTCACGTTTATGTCACACAGAACTGGTTCAAACTTTCAAAATAAAGTTCTTTCTTAATTAAAACTCGGTCGAGTAACTGTGAAACCACAACTTTGGTCGAAAAATCGTATTATTTCCGGTGTAATGCGGTTTGACTTGACGCAGCTGCAGATCTGAAAACCTCTCCGGTAAAAACCCAACAAAAATCAACGTGTAGCCTGACGATCAGGCTGTAGCTCAAAACGTGTTGGATCCACCTGACAGCTGTTCAGTGAGTGGTCCTCTCCACTGAGATGTTTCCTGTCCCATTCAACTGTCCCACCCATGTGAGGACACGTCCCACATACACATCTTCAGCCCCTCTCTAGACTAATAACACAAATTTAGGGAATTTTGTTTTCGTTTTCACAAACCCAACAGTAAAGAAACATCTGCAAAAAAAAAAATCGAATCTTTTTAATATCGACTTTTAATGAAAGAATTAAAAGTGCCCACGTGTGACCGAGTTCGACACTATTATCATTTTTTATAATTTTCATTTTTTAATAAAATTATATTTATTGTTCCATCTATGCCCTTATACATGCAAGACTGCCTGGCAAATTTTTTCCACAATATTGACTCCTGGTGTTTGGCTGTCTGCCAATACACTAGACAGATAGACCAAAGACAACCTGAACACATGATATGAACTGGAAAAAAATCTCAGGAAACCTATATGTTTATGAAAGTTAATCGAATTCAGGTGTCTTGACTGAATCAATTAACTACACAGGCCGTTTGATTTCTCAGTGATCAACTCCTAGTAGTTGTTAATGCCTCGCTCACCGTGTGTTTTAGAACAGAGGTTTCCTGCCACCTGGTGTAAAGACAAAGGCACAGCTTCAGCATGATGAGACTGTAAAGACACTGACTGCTGTTGTTTATTGCAAATAAACAAGGGTGTAGATTTGTGTTGAATTTCGATATATATGTAATATATGTACATGTGACGTAAAATCATGTTTTTAAAGTATAGCCTATTTATGTAAAAAATTACATATGAAACCTGTTAGAAATTGAAACAATATCATATATTGACATACATTTTTACCTAATAGAAAAATGAATTTTTGTATTTTTATTTTATACACTCGTTGCATAAATATATATAAACCAAAGCCTGTCAGTATATGTTCATATTATATATGTAAATATGAAAGATAGACATGTATGTTTAAATTTAATAAGAAATTATTAAGAATATACAATCATATACAAACATATAAAATTTTAATAAGCATGTTGTTTCAATAAAGTTGCATTTTACTATGAGTATTTCATATATGTTATAAACGTACTGTATATGTTCATTTATCCAGAGGATGTATATACTGTATGTCATATTAATATCACCTCTTAAAGGTGACATATATGGTAACATCAATCTTGATATAGGGACATATATGTCATATATATGTTATAAGTTATAGAACAGTGAGGCATAAACGTGACATACTATAGTATGGCATAAAAAAGTCATAGGATAGTAAGGCATAAAAATGTCATAGTATAGTAAGGCATAAAAAGTCATATTATGATAAGCCTTAAAAAGTCATTGTATGGTAAGGCATAAAAAAGCCATAGTACAGTAAGGCATAAAAACGTCATAATATAGTGAGGAATAAAAACATCATAATACACTAAGGCATAAAATGTTATAGTATAGTAAGGCATAAATACGTCAAAAAAGGTTGTAGAATAGTAAGGCACAAAAACCTCAAAAAACCTCAAAGTTTAGTAAGGCTTAAAATCGTCATGGGGAGAACATGCAAAGTCCAAAAAGAAAGGCCCAAAGACATGGATTCAAACCCAAAACCTGGTGACTGCAAAGCAAAAGTTCTAACCATTGCACTACCTTGCTAGCTCATGAAGAATACATTGTTTTGTAACACATAAAAGTATCAAATATAATAAGGCATTAAGATGTTGTGGTACAGTAAGGTATAAAAAGCCATAGAAAGTCATAAAAAAGTAATAGTAAAGTATGGCATGAAAATGTTTGGATACAGTAAGCCATAAAAAGTCATAGAAAGTCATAAAAACGTCAAAGTATAGTAAGAAATTAAAATGTCAAAACATGTCATAATATAGTGAGGCATAAATACATAAAAAAAAACATTATAAGGCATAAAAACTTCAAAAAACATCAGAGTATAATAAGGCATCAAAATGTCAAAGAATGTAAGTAAGTAAGTAAGGCATAAAAAGTCATAGTATAGTAAGGCATAATCACGTCATAGTACAGTAAGGCATAGAAACATCAAAAAACGTCATGTTATATGAAGGCCTAAAACATAACATTATATTAAAGCACAAAACTGTCAAAAAACAATGTAAAATAATAAGGCATAACAAGCCATACTATAGTAAGGCATGAAAACAACAAAGAAAGTCATAGTATAGTGAGACGTAAAAATTTGAACCTAATAGTATAGCAAAACCTAAAAATGTCAAAATCGTCACAGTATAGTGAGGCATAAAACTTAACATTATATTAAGGCATTAAACGTTATAGTATAGCAAGGCATAACAACGTCTAAAAACGTCAAAGTCTAGTAAGGCCTAAAAATTTCAAAAAACATCATGTTATATGAAGGCATAAAACATAACATTATATTATATAACATTATATACATGACAAACTTTTTGTTTGACATTGTGGTACAGTAAGGCATAAAAACTCATAGAAAGTCATAAAAACATCAAGGCATAAAAAGTCATAAAAAGTCATAAAAACATCATAGTATAGTAAGACATGGAAATGTCAAAAAACGTCATAGTCTAGCAAGGCCTAAAAACGTCAAAAAAGAGGGAGAACATGCAAACTCCAAACAAAAGGGATCCAAGAACTGGATTTGAACCTAGAACATTCTGACTATAATGATACAGCTCTAACCACTGCACTACCTTGAGACATGAAAGCCAACCTGTTGTATTCTAAAGCATAAAAGCATC
>NW_019524793.1:500773-502850 GCF_002814215.2 Seriola lalandi dorsalis
AGGCATAAGAAGTCATAAAAACATCATAGTATAGTAAGACATGGAAATGTCAAAAAACGTCATAGTATAGTAAGGCATAAAAACGAGGGAGAACATGCAAACCCGAAAAAGAGAGGATGCAGAGGAAGTCAGAAAAAAAAGTCATATAATATTTAGGCATAAAACGTCTATGTATAGCAAGGCATAAAAACGTCAAAAAAGAGGGAAAACATGCAAACTCCAAACATAGAGAATGCAAGAGCAGGATTTGAACCCAGAGCCTTCTGACTGCCAGGAATCAGCTCTCACCACTGCACTACCTTGAGACATAACAAACTTTTTGTTATATTCTAACACATAAAAGCATCAAAGCAAAGTAAGGCATTAATAGGTTGTGATGCAGTAAGGTATAAAAACTCATAGAAAGTCATAAAAAATATCATAGGATAGTAAGGCAAAAAAAATGTCAAAAAAGTCATAGTATAGTAAGACATGAAAACGTCGAAAAAGAGAGAGAACATGCAAACTCCAATCAGAAAGGATCCAAGAACTGGATTTGAACCTAGAAGCTTTTGACTACAAGGATACAACGCTAACCACTGTACTAGTTTGGAAGCTCATAAATTTAGTTTTTTAATAAAGTATAAAATCATCATATCATAGTAAGACATAATAACGTCAGAAAAAGTCAGAAAAAAAAGTCATATAATATTAAGGCATAAAACGTCTATGTATAGCAAGGCATAAAAACGTAAAAAAAGAGGGTCAACATGCAAACAGAGAGAATGCAAGATCAGAATTCAAACCCAGAGCCTTCAGACTGCCAGCAATCAGTACTCACCACTGCACTACCTGAGACATGACAAACTGTTTGTTATATTCTAACACATAAAAGCATCAAAGTAAAGTAAGGCATTAATAGGTTGTGGTGCAGTAAGGTATAAAAATTCATAGAAAGTCATAAAAACATCATAGCATAGTAAGACATAAAAATTTCAAGAAAACATCATAGTATAGTAAGGCATAAAAATGTCAAAAAAGAGGGATAACATGCAAACTCCAAACAGAGAGGATGACTACAAGACCAGGATTTGAACCAACAGCTTTAATCACTGCACTACCTTGAAAGAGGTTGTGGTACAGTAAGGTATAAAAACTCATAGAAAGTCATAAAATCATCATAGTATAGTAAGGCATAAAAAGGTCAAAAACATGTCATACTATAGTTAGGCATAAATATGTCAAAAAAGGTTGTAGAATAGTAAGGCACAAAAACCTAAAAAAACCTCAAAGTTTAGTAAGGCTTAAAATCGTCATGGGGAGAACATGCAAAGTCCAAAAAGAAAGGCCCAAAGACATGGATTCAAACCCAAAACCTGGTGACTGCAAAGCAAAAGTTCTAACCATTGCACTACCTTGCTAGCTCATGAAGAATACATTGTTTTATAACACATAAAAGTATCAAATTATAATAAGGCATAAAGATGTTGTGGTACAGTAAGGTATAAAAAGCCATAGAAAGTCATAAAAAAGTAATAGTAAAGTATGGCATGAAAATGTTTGGATACAGTAAGCAATAAAAGTCATAAAAACGTCAGAGTATAGTAAGAAATGAAAATGTCAAAACATGTCATAATATAGTGATGCGTAAATCCGTAAAAAAAACATCATAAGGCATAAAAACTTTAAAAAAATTCAAAGTATAATAAGGCATCAAAATGTCAAAGAATGTAAGTAAGTAAGTAAGTAAGGCATAAAAAGTCATAGTATAGTAAGGCATGAGAAGTAATAGTATAGTAAGGCATAATCACATCATAGTACAGTAAGGCATAGAAACATCAAAAAACGTCATGTTATATGAAGGCCTAAAACATAACATTATATTAAAGCACAAAACTGTCAAAAAACAATGTAAAATAATAAGGCATAACAAGCCATACTATAGTAAGGCATGAAAACAACAAAGAAAGTCATAGTATAGTGAGACGTAAAAATTTGAACCTAATAGTATAGCAAAACCTAAAAATGTCAAAATCGTCACAGTATAGTGAGGCATAAAACTTAACATTATATTAAGGCATTAAACGTTATAGTATAG
>NW_019524793.1:503286-511501 GCF_002814215.2 Seriola lalandi dorsalis
AAAAAACGTCATAGTATAGTAAGGCATAAAAACGAGGGAGAACATGCAAACCCGAAAAAGAGAGGATGCAGAGGAAGTCAGAAAAAAAAGTCATATAATATTTAGGCATAAAACGTCTATGTATAGCAAGGCATAAAAACGTCAAAAAAGAGGGAAAACATGCAAACTCCAAACATAGAGAATGCAAGAGCAGGATTCGAACCCAGAGCCTTCTGACTGCCAGGAATCAGCTCTCACCACTGCACTACCTTGAGACATAACAACCTTTTTGTTATATTCTAACACATAAAAGCAGCAAAGCAGCAAAGCAGTAAGGCATAAAAATGTCAAAAAAAGAGGGATAACATGCAAACTCCAAACAGAGAGGATGACTACAAGATCAGGATTTGAACCAACAGCTTTAATCACTGCACTACCTTGAAAGAGGTTGTGGTACAGTAAGGTGTAAAAACTCATAGAAAGTCATAAAAACATCATATTATAGTAAGACAAAAAAATGTCACAAAACGTCATAGTATATTAAGGCATATAAATGTCAGAAAATGTCAAAGTCTAGTAAGGCCTAAAAATAAAAAAAAACATCATAGTATAGTAAGGCATCAAAATGTCAAAAAACATCATAGTATAGTAAGGCATCAAAATGTCAAAAAACATCATAGTATAGCAATGCCTAAAAATGTCAACAAATGTCATTGTAAAAATGTCAAAAACGTCACATTATAGTAAGGCATAAAAACGTCAAAGAAGAGGGAGAACATGCAAAGTCCACACAGAAAGGGTCCAAGAATTGGATACAAACCAAGAAGAAGAATGGTATAAAAACTTCATAATATAAGGCTAAAAAATCTCACAGTACAGTAAGGCATTAGAGTCACCATTAAACCAAATTTGCACGTCTTTGAACTGCGGGAGGAAGACAGAGTGCTCAGAATGAGCGCACAGAGGCACTGAACATGCAGGCTCCACGCAGAAGGGCCCCAGGCTCCAGGTTCAAACCCAGAACCTTCTCACCGTCCCATAAATAAATTATTGTATAGTCAGGCATAAAAATTATTACAGTGCCACAGTTCAGATAATACAGCATAAAGCATATTGTAATTAGTTATATAGCCTGATACTTTCTTTTTGTCTTCAATATCACGTCTCACTTTTTTCTGTATTATTGATTTACATCCACTAGATGGCTGTAAATCATCATTTAATGGGTGAGAAAGTCAGAGGAAGTAAATATCGTGTATATCAACAGTAGTAATTGAAGAGTGGATCTAAGATGGGTGGAGTTACAATGATTATGTGTCATCACCCTCGGGAAATTCTGACCTGATTTTCTATCCCTCTTTGATATTTTCGTTGCACCATTTCCTCTATTAATTTAGTATTGAAGTTGTCCATCTTCACCCACACTAATAATGTTGGAGCATCGGCCATCTTGAAATATTTGTGACACTGGGTTTCCTCTGTGCCTCTCAAATGAAACTATGATTCATTCAGGTTCATACCATTTGGCTTGGTATTACAGCACCTGAAAATGCCAACTAAGCTACAAACAGTACAAAAACAATTCTATTTCTCACTGTATTTCCATCATATGTGTCATCATAGGCCACAGGATTTCTCACTACACATGACTGGATAGTGCTGGTTCGCAATAACCAACTACTCTTGCTTTTCCCATCCAATGTATCAAATGATAACCTACATCCTGTCAGCCATTATTTCACTGAAGTACAATCCTACTAAAGTCAGTAACAACTCTGGGTATGTTGTTTGCTACTGTGTTACATGACCATCGCCATTCATATAGGTAGCCTACCGCAGGTATCATTTTGTCTGCTCCTCAGTGTGATGACAAATACCTGAACCAAAGCCCATCCTGTTTTGCTGCCATGAAACTTTCCCCCAGTAAAGTACAAACAGAGAAAGTGAAACCACATTTACTGACCTCAACCAGAATTTAGACAGAGGTGGGAATTTTCAAGAAGTGCAAATAATAAACATGTGATGACATTTTGTGAGTCCCACTACTAATTGTGACATTTTGTTCCTCTGTTATCTTGCAATGCCAGATGAGATAATGATAATGATGCTTATGTGCTTATTTGTTTGTTTTAATGTAAATACATGATTAAACATGATGATTAAACTGTTAAAGGATTACTATTTTATTTTCCAGATATGGAATTACATAATAGCACTAACTTTTACACATTAAGGATGTAATATCCTCCCGGGATGCAATAGATTCTCAAAGTTGAATGTCCATAAATTTAACCCTTTTTTATTTTTTATAATTTTATCTCTATAGTTTCTGGTCTTTTTTGCTTTTCCCACAAAACTTTTAATGGATAAAAACTGTAGAGGGAAAATTCTGTCAAAATCTAGCATCTCAGACTAAAAGGTTCAATAATTAAATCAAAAGAACTCTCATTCACATTCTGTACATTATCCTCCACCTGATGAATTATAAGTTCATGACTTTATTCTACCATATATAATATAAAGTCATGTTGAGAAAATTTGGAGCAAAAACAGCAAGGCAGCAAAAAAAAAAAAGTGATCATAAAATCTTCATAATGTCTCATCATAAATAAGGAACTGAATGATTCATTTTGAATTGAATTTATGTCAGAGTTCTTCAATCCTTCCCTCTCTCCCTGGTAGTGAGTCTTGTTCCTTCTTTTTGTGTGAGTTGTGGTGAGTAGAAGAAAAGGGCCAGCCCCAAGATGCAGATACAATCTGGGCTTGCTCTTTGACTTCAACACCATAGTAACATACGGGGGAAAGTACCATTTGGATTTGTCTTTGTTCTATAGATACTCAGGGCACGGCATAACACAGTCACACATCAAGACATCCTCATCATACGCACACACTGAGCTCAGGAAGCAAACACACACACACTTTGCTTTGGTGCACAGCAGAGCAAACTCAGGACTTGTACATTCGTCTTCCTGCTCCTCCCAGGCTCAGGCAGATCTGAGCACTGCCATCGGACTGACGATGCCACAGCATACCCAGCAGTCCCTGATCCATGTCCTCCTGTTGTGGACCACCATCCTTTCCATTGTTCAAGTTGCATTCATCATCTTCTTCTTCACAGTTGGACATCGCGGCCTGGTGAGACAGATTGAATTTACAGTCTTAAGGTCATTAACGATGAGATACAAACTTTACACCGTAAACTTGTGGAACAGGTTTCAATAGGCCCCTCACTTTTAAATAAGTGAGACAGTACAGCGCATAGAAGATGACTGTAAGTACTGGTATGTTAAAATACCTGAGCAGTGCATCTGTTCTTTCTTGTGGTTTTGATAGTAGCACAGCAGGTGACAAAGACACTCCTGCCTGTGGTCTACAGCTGCTTACCGACCCCATGACTCCTCAACAGTGAAAGCTTGACTGTTTTAATCAAGAGTTGATACAAAATGACACAACATAGACAACAATGATTTATAGAAACTACATGATTAGCATTATGGTTGACTACAAATGTGTTTAATTGTTTAGAGTAAGTATTTTACAGGAAAATGCTTCTGATAGATGGTGCTTTGTGTTCCGTTTTTTTTATTTAGCATTGCCAAATTACAAAACAAAATACCATTACAAATACCAAATAGCTTTATTTCACCCACAATTTGATCAAGCTTCATTCACTAGCACTTAGAACCCTCTTGTAACATTTATTATAAGCATATTTTGTGCGTCTGTTTCCTTCTCCAGTCTCAGAACAGTACGGCTGTAGCAACAATGCACACAATGCAATTCCAGGCAAACAGTACACCTTCGGTAAGATAACCACAGATTCAGAGTTTATGCTTTTACTGTTGACCTGACTGTTGTCTTATATGTTATGAATGTAATTAGGATGACATGTTTTTTTTTTTTTTGAAACCCCAATATTCCAAACATGCAAATCCTGCAGGCCAGGCAGATGTATCTCACATGACTTCCATTTCTTCTTAGTTACTTATGTCAGTCAGTCTAACCGCTCTCCTCATCTCTTGGAGGAAGCACAGTGACGTCATTGCCACATTCGGGGAAATGCCACTAAACTGAAATGTTGTCTCTTCATTTTCCCTCTGAAGATTATGCATGATCTATTCTGTTCTCACATTTAAGGTGCAGGAACTTGTCTCAGCATCATGTGAAACAAACAAAAAAAAAAGTAGCTTCTGTGTTGCTGATCTGTGTGTCACTGTGGGAGCCATGCTGGCACCACATTTTATGTTAATATTTTGAGATTAATAGAGCTCTTTTCTCTTTCTACAGCCCACCTCTGAGCCCGGGCTTCTCTTCGGCAAAGGCAAAATGCTGATCTTTCAGGCTACTGAGGGTAAAGCTGACCTATTTTAAATATTTCCATACTCACAATGTGTGACAAGTAAAACACTGTACATAACAAATCACCATTTACAGGCTGTTGGAAGTACAGATAATGTGCTGGTCAGAGAGAATGTGTAATTCCAGCACATATATTTTAATCACATGTAATTTCATCTCTAATTATGGCACACCCTCAGTTGATACACGTTTGCTTCTTGTGAAATCATCCCTCAAAACAGGATATTCAGAATGATGATTCTAAGAAAACAAATACACAACTAATAGCAACTTTTCTGTCACCCACAGAAGCCAACAGCACTAAATGGTTAGCAAAGAATCCAGATACAAACTTGGCCTCAGAGAAAGGAGAAGTTCTGACGATAAACAAGGATGGGTATTACTTCCTGAATCTTCAGGTGACACTGTGTTCATGTAAAGAATTGCATACGGTCCAGCTGCAGTGGAACAAAAAAGTCATTGTGCATGGGTGGATCAATAATAACACATGCAGCACAGGCCTCCTCGGCAAGGTAGAAGAGCTGTTTGCTGGAGGGACCCTGGAGGTCATTGTCAGCCCAAAAATGTGTATTAGAACCGCTGAAGCTCTAACCCACCTTGGTATCATCTACATGCGCAAGCCTTAGATGCAGCGCTGATACAAATCCTTGGCGTGTTCCAGGGCACCTGTCCAGCCCTATAGAACAAAATGACCCTGGTCAGATGCAAAGATGGTAGGGTGGTGTACTGGGCAAAGTCTCACCCCTTTAAACTCTGCTCTACTGAAAAAGAAAGATCCACCCCAACAGAATTTACACCGATTCAATGTCCAGTTATTTTGGACAGTAAACTAAATATACCGTATAGCAGCTCCAGGATTGGTCTAGGGTTGATGTCATCACTACAAATCTGTTTCTCTATTGTTGTGTTTAATGGAAGACTTTTTCAAATTCAAACTTTAATACTCTGCTGTATAGTCTATAGAAATTATATATACAAATATACTGTAGCTTTGTAGGGATTGTATACTGCATAGATTAAAAATAGTTTAGAAAAACACAGTTGGATTGTTCTCTTCTTGTTAGTCAGGCAAGCCAGTAGTCCAAATGAACCAGTCTTATGTTTATAATGCATTTCTTTGTTGGAGTCGCTTACATTTAAAATGTGTAGTAGTTCACTCCGAGAATGTACTATTCTGAAGTGCAACATCTGGCAGAAAGCCAGACTGTGTTATTTGCACAGCTTATATTTGCTACTTACTGATGTTTTGAACTGTATGAATTACATATTTATGTTGTATTTATTTATTATTTGGACATACAATATATACAGTAAGCAGGCATATACTGTATTTAACAAAATTTCATGGGCATGTCAGCCAAAAACCAATGAATGTATGTCACTGTGTGACAATGTGTGTCATTGTGTAGCATACATATAATGTCAGTAAGTCTCTGGAATGTATATACAGTGATTTCTTTATTAAATTGTACAAACTGGACAACATGGTTGGTAATTGTTTAAGAAAAAAGTTCAAACTGATAGATACAATGTATTTGTTTAAACATGATTTTGTTGAATTCTTATTTCTTTTCATAATCTGTAATGATTTTAAGAAGTTCATTTCTATTTTAATATTGTAAAAACAAGAACCACAATTGCATATGTTGGTATTCTATTTTCAGGATCTGGAATTCGAATGAAAAGTGAAATGACTTGACGGAACTAACCTCCAGTTCTTCTTCACTACTTGTATCACACATTATGAGACGCGAAATCACGAGTCATGGTGGTTTATGTGGAAAGTTTCATTTGTTAAGAGATGTTGAAAGAAATATTTGGTTTTGTCAATGATTTTCACTTGTGCCCCTGATAACGTGTGTACATCAGTGTCATTATGCATCCAAAATAAGTGTTGCAATTGTCCTGGAAACCTTTAAACATGTTTTTACATCCGACTACATCAACATAACTACTGCCATGTAACAATTTTATAATTAAAAACTATATCTTCTTCATACTGTCTCCTATGTCCGGTGTGTTTAAAAGCCCCCACATGGAGCTAATGAAACTATGGATGAATGAATGAATGAATGAATGAATGAATGAATGAATGAATGAATGAAACTACTTTGATAAATTACAGCTTTTGACTGTGAGTCATTTTCAAGACCCTGGAGAAAAAGTGAAAGTGAGAGGGCATAAGTTCATAGTGGGACCCAGCAGATCTTGAGTCACTGATAGAAAGATATAGCGGGACCCTCCCCGCTCTATGCTCTCGAAGAATTTGCCCTCCAGATTCTTAAGAAAACAAACTCACAGTTCTGCTCTTTCCCCAAACATCAGACAGCACATCTACTGACCTACATCAAAATAATAGTGATACAGTAGATAAAATGTCATTGGAACATGATATTAGTCATTACATTCAAGACACATATTTTCCAACTTACTGAGGTTTCATCTGAAAGCTCTTCTTTTCCAAACCTCAGCTTCAGAGTCCCATATCTCTCACCACTCGCTCCATTAGCTGCTGCCACCACAGCTTTCGATTACACCAGGGAGAGGTCCAAGATGTTGAATTCAGATGCAGAGAACAGACCTACCCAGTTACCACCCACTCTGTCTCATTTATTAGAGGCATCTGCATGGGTTGGTTTGTTCCTACCCTGGCTTTCCACCGCCTGATGTGAAGAGTTGTGTATCCACATAAACACGTGTGGCAGCTACTGTGAAAACTGTCATTGCCGCTTTCCATCATTTGCACCCGGACGTCACTGTGACATCTTGTGTGCATTGTCAGGCATGTTTTTTAACATTTGGCCACTGAGTAACGCACACGTAACAGTCACACTCAGTGACTGTGAGTAACTGATAGTTAAACATTATAATACAAGATCTGCCAAAATCGAAGATGATTTCTGTTTGACAGAGCAACATCATAAATCAAACCACTGGACTTTATACCTCCATGAAGAAGGACACTACAAACTTTTAAGCATGTGAGCAAAAGGTTTGGATTTTATTTTATTAAAGACTCAGCAAAATGAACCCCCTGCTTCCAGATAATTCAAATATCAGCACTCCACTGCTTTCTACTTGATCTAGAGGCCAACACAAGGGGACAGCATTTAGCTGTGTACCAAGCCCACCTCTTTCACTTTTGCTTTTCTTAAAAAAAATGTTGCTCTAAGCATCACATATAGGAATAAAAGGGCTTCTAAGTGCAGCTTGTAGTTTATTTCCAAAGTTGTGAATAGATAGATGGCAGTGTTCTGGAGAGATTGAAATCCGACAACACAGCCTGGCTTTATCAGTGGAAAATGTTTGTGTCATACATTGAATTGTGAATAATTTGTTTGCGATAAGACATTTATAGAGTACACTCCTCCCACACAGGTTCTCTGTAAAAGTCATGTCTAGACCGAAGTTTAACGTTGAGAGAAAAAAGCAACGGCGGCCCCAACCACGAAGCTGATACAGCTCCCCCTCTTCTGCTACTACAGTCTCTCACACTTTGCAGGTCAGCCAGCGCTGGAAGATAATGACTCACACATGTATGAGAAGCATTCACAAGGCCATACAAAAAAATCTGAGTCAAGGCCACCCATGATTTGACAGATGATATGTTTACTTACTTAAACCTTAAACCCTGGACCGTTAGTACAGTCTCCACTCAAAATGTTTTACAGAGTTTAAACAAAACTCACAGTGCACGCCAAGGGAAAATGAGTTTGAGGCTCACTGAATCTACACCCCCCCCTGTGTACAAACACACACATACAGAGAGAAAGAGAGAGTCCTGCCACAACACGTTTTCACCAGTCATTACTCCCAGGTCTGGGGTTGGAAAGTGAGTCAGGCAATCTGCCACTGACACCCCCCACCCCCCACC
>NW_019524793.1:511521-562640 GCF_002814215.2 Seriola lalandi dorsalis
CCCCAGCGGCCCCCACTGCCACTTCCTCCCCAGTTTACAAATATACAACTCTGTGGGTGTTTTCAAGAGCTGCTTCTTCGAACAGATACAGCTGAAGGGAAAGCGCAACAGGGACTGCGTGAGAGAAAAAACACACACACACACACACACACACACACTCACACACACACACACACCAAAGCTTCAAAGAGTGATGAGGCTCTTGTACAAGGGCATGTCCGCAAGCACGCTTGTCACCATGGTGATGAATTGAAAACATTCATCTGTAGCATTACAGTGAGTAAGCATGCTGATCTGAATGTCTGGAATGCACATTATGCACCTTCATCATAAAAGTCCTAAGTGTAATACTGCTGCTGCACTGTAAAACCAATATTGCAGCATGAACAATTTGGTGGCTCACCAGCAGACATTTAATGTGTCACTATGCTAAAAAAAAAAAAACCCTTGTGACTCGTGGTTGGACTGAGTTGGTGTGACTTTCAATGCTACTGAGACCACTCAGCAAAGGTTCCAGCAGCAGCTCCACCTGACAAAGCAGGAAGTGAGTTCACTCGAGCTACATACCAGCTTGAAGAAAAGGCTTGAGACAACCAGCAGACTTTTCAATCATTGTCTGTTTATTTTTTTTTATATTGTGCAGATTATTTGTACATAAATACAGCAGAATTAAAGCAGTCTTGTCACTAAAGGAATAAATAAATAATGTGCAGTATGTATTAAAGCAAGAATGAAAAGAAATGTGTAAGGTTACATTATGTTTTTGATTTTAGCATGATGCTTATGCTTATACTCAGTAGCAATACAAAATGAGAAAAACTGATCTATGTGAATATACAAGTGAGCATATAAAAAGCGCCTGATTTGTTACACCACACCTCTCTTCCTGGTTATGGACCTGCTCTTACATTATTATTATTATTATTATTAATAATCCCTGAGAAGATTCTATGACATGTCTTATCCACTATTTAATCTTATTCCAAACTTTCAGATTCACAATGATGGTGATAATGATCAATGTGATGTTTAGATCATATATACACCAAAGATGTTCTCATAGGCTTTGTTACGATCAATCCTTGTGGTGTTGCTGACTGTCACATAAAGAGTGTCATCTTTGTAGAGGTGAAACACTCCACCCAGGTAACTGTTGGATCGCTTCGAATTTGAGGAGTATATCCTGGACTGCAGGAGGGGGATGCTTCCCCCTGCGTACCTTATAGTATGCCTGGTGACGGTATGGTGAAAGTTACCATTGTCTTTGAAGAGAATCTTTGAATAGACATAGTAATAACCCTCCTTCTGAATGATGAGACCGCCATCTTTGTAGGTCATTTCATAGAGGAGAGGGTCTGCAATCATACTCCATGCCATGGTCTCTTGTTTATGAACTACATCATCTCCACCTGAAAAAAAACAAACAAACATGACAACAGCAACAATGTGAAGTCTGATTACTTTAAAACAGACATCATAAATTCACCCTTGTGAAAGTAATTTTAATATTTTCTTGTTGTTATACTGAAAATGAAAATTATGGTGATGGATATGAGAACAACGCTGGTCTCACCTGTCAGATGTGCAACTGGTTTGGATGGAGAAATACCGTACCTGGGCCATATAGTGGGAGCATCATCACCTGTGTGAGGACCAGACACAGTGTCTTTAATGTGGATTAAGTAACTGAAGATATTTACCATTTGAGTAAAAAGTGTTGAGACATACCGCTGATGATCTTAGAGGATGATGCTGAGTCAGCCTGCAATGCAAACAACAACAAAAAAAAACTCTCAGTCGTGTGTACGTGTGTTTGTGAGCGTGCACATGCAGGTGCAATCACTACGGGTGGATGGTGGATAGGAGACAAAGTTGTGGAAATAAGATGTAAAGAGCTACAATCTCTCCATGTGCCAGCAGATCTTCTCAAAGTTCTCCACATCATAAAATCTACATTGTAATTAAGGGAAACTTGTGTTTTTTCTATGGTTTTATCTTTCTGCAAATGAAAGTAGGACAGGTCTGTGTTTCTGGTGATGAGCAAAAGGTAGATAACACAGGAAATAGACCACTTCCTTTTCTTCACCGTCCCCTGCCTCTAAAGTACGTACATACCCTTGTTTGCAAAACAGTGTCAGACCAAGAACTGTATGTCCCCCCAACCCCCACTGCCATGACGGCTGCCTTCACACTGTGCATCAGACAAGGACGGGAAACTGAGTCACAGACATACGGAAAAAGCACTGACCATCCAGCATCATGGAACATGAATCCTGCATGCTCCTGCCCCTTGGGGACGTCAGTGGAATTCTTCATAAATGGGCCGGACATTAAATGTACTTCTCCATCTGTACTCCACTTTCTTCCCCATAATAGTGAAATCATTTCATCGTCAGCAGTTTTCAGAGAAAAACAATCATTCATATTTTTGTTTCTGTCACGAGGGTCCTTTCGGTTTACTGATGACTTTGCTTCACAAAGCAGATAATTGTTGCGTAAAAAGAAGTCCTGAGGTGCGGGCCTGCTTTTGTTTGACAATATGCTGAAGACATGATTTTTTGCCCCAACCAAAACTCCATCGTGACAATATGGGAAAATCCGATCAAAAACTGACTCCTGGACAGAAAAAAATTTCCATTTTGATTATAGAAGTATAGCAGCAATGCAGAGCACACAGTTTCCTACAGATAGCATATGACTCCATGAAATACAGACATGAAAAATGGTCACTGCACCTGTATTTCTTCCTTGTACTGTATATTTAATTAATAAAACTCACAATGTTGAAATTTTTACAGCTGTAAAGTAACTTTTTCATCACCAGCACAGTCTTTCCTACTATTTCATGACATCCTTTTATATTCCATGGTCACTCATTTTAGTATTTTGCAATTTTTACCTTAACATGATGCAATAGTGTCAATATAAATTTAATTTACTTTCAGTAATGACGTTTGTGCATGAAAATAAATACACAAGACTCATAAAGAGTTAGAGAGTTCTGGGTAGAGCGTGACTGAAAAAAGTAAGAGTAAGAGTAAGACAAAAAAAAGAAAGTTGAAAGTGAAAATGAGCTGTTAAAACTGAATGAACTGAATCAGATCTTGTGAGAGCAGTGACATTCAAAACGTAATGAAAGAAAAAGGAATAACTGTGAGATTCATTTTTTAGGAAAGCACGGGGATGGAATAGAAAGTAGAGAGCGGATACTCACAGATTCAAGTTGGTAGAGACGGTAGATGAGGCAGGCTTCTATGGCCATGCCACACAACGCCAGGCTCACCAGCATGAACATCAGGGTCTGTGCTGCCCCGGCGCGCTGTTTCTTCTGTCCCACCCTGGGTGGTAATGGAGGCCTCGTGGCGTGGCTGTCCACCACAAACACAGAGGGATGCTTGGACATACCTACAGTGCTCTGTCTGTAAACGAAGAGAAAAAGTGTGTAAATATCCTCCAGAAGTTGTAAGAAGGTACAGCTTCAAAGGGGGCCGTGGAGACTTGAGACCCAAGAGACAGAGAAGTGTGAAGAAGTAGCAAAATGGGTGGGCTCACTTGCGGTTGGTTCAAGTAGTGATGGCTCACGAGTAGTCAGATACAGAACAGACTCAGATATAGAAACCTTGAGATATATCACACCTTTGGAGGCCGTCAGAGATGCACCTGTCTGCACTCAGCAACTGCAAGCAAGAAAATCAAACTGTGGCTAATGTTAATTTTTATCACACTGATGCAGAACCTGACCGCCGATCAGTCAAGGTAGACGGCAACAAGTGGGAGACACAGCAAAACGCATTTAAGCTCCCCTTTACACCCTCCCACTTTACTGTAAGAGCAATGTTGAAATAACTCCATTCACACTTCCTCTCTTGCTTACACACTATCTGTGGCTTGTCTCATGGTCTGATGACAACAGTTACAGTCCAAAATGTATTTCATGATTCAAATCTTAACCACTTATCATTTATTATGCAAAAAGTTTAACTTTATGCTTTGTTGCAGGGGACAGTGCAGAGCTGTGAGTCATATGTGGTGGGCTCAGTTTGGTGAATTCTCTTACGATACATTTTAGGGTGTAAGTGCTAAGCTTATATAAAACAGATTATTCACCTCCCAAAAGAATTGTGTTTTTGTGTGATAGATGGAAGTGAACATAACATTTGCGGCTACAGACCTGTGTTAGAGGTTCTTTCTGCTGTCTGAGCAGGAGTGAAGGCTTTGAAAGAGGTGGATGCTTACATGTCACAATACTTTTTATGATGTATTTGAGAAGTAATGCGTCGCTTCTGTTAAATATGTTTCTCACCTGGACTCTTCTGACACCAAATGGATAAATAATTAGGATCATCTTGGTCCAACTTCTAAACATTTGGGTGACATTTAATAAAGTTGGGACTGCATGGTTGTAGCCTATATGGTCAGATCAGTGTAGGGGTACAAGGTCACAAGGCCAAATGAACTGAACTAAACACACATGATGTGATGTCACCTGACCTGACCTCCAAGTATTGTGGTGGCAAACTGAGGACAGCGACTCTGTTGTTGATTTCTGATCATATATTAGATGTGTTCTTCATAGATAAAAAAACAAAAACAAAACACATACAAACATGATATTTTTGTGAAACCCCGTCACTGACACGTACCAATACCTTCAACCATGTCAAGGCTATGGCCAGGTTTTAGTATGCTTTTATCCACAGCTCCACCTATAGGATGTACAGGACATGACAAGGCTACATATGTTAGAAGGTATTATTACAGTTCAGAAAAAGAACATTTTTTATACTTGTTCACAAATAGCAAAAGTATAAATTCATATGAAAAGTTTTAAAACTGTGATGAAACTTTGAAAAAATAAAAGATGTACCTTTGCAGGGCACTTTGGTATCTTCTGCTTCTCAGTTTTGCATGTGGACCTCTATTGGTCGACAGAGATAGTGACTCCACTCATTCGGCTTTGATCAAGGAGGCAGTCACTCTCAGTGGCTCTTCTCCACAGTAGGAGAGAAAGTAACATACAGAGAAGTTGTTTTATTGTGCTCTTGTAACATAAGAGTTGGTCAAAGTGGAATAAATGGACTATGCACTGTGTCCGGAGGACGATGGATCAGGATGTGTCTGCACAGCTGTGTTTGCTGGCTTGTTTCATTCTGACTGTGGACTTGACTTTGGGTTTGGGGTCAAATCAAGACATGCAATTTACATTTCTGTTACCTGCTGGCAGCACTGAGTGCTTTTACCAAACCACCATGAGTAACGACAGCATGGAAGTTGAATACCAGGTGAATAAACATTTCTCTCTATCTTTCTCTCTTGTCTGTCTTGTACAGTGACAGTGTAATGTTGAGTCTGAAGTTTTGAAAAGCTTTATTAAAGTTTGTGAGTCATGTCTAACTGAAAAACAAGTGAACAGACTGTGGACTTTGTTCCTGCATGCAGAGAGATAAGGGCCTCCACTGCTGCTGTTGCTGAAGACGCCTGAGATAAGACTTAGAAAAACTCAAAAATGTCTGCTTCCACCCACATTGCAAAAACACGTTTTAAAAGTATTTAATATCCATTAGGGAACAAGCACAAATATGTATTTACATGATGATATTGTAAGTGCAAGAAAAAAAAAGGTGGCCAGCAAAATTGATTTCAAATAAATGTCATGCACAAAATACAAATACGCACTTTTTCAAACATACAGCTTCAAATTCAAAAGTACACTTGTCTTGAAGTCACTCATAATGTGTAACCGGCCTTGAGTGAATTTATAGTCATGACCTTTGCTTTGCTACCATCACACCATAGTCTGTGTAGGTGTAAAGTCACAGTCGAGTCGGAGAGGAGCCTGTAAGATCACTGGGGCATCGTCACCTGTGCAGGTGACACATGACGCTCCCAAGGCAGCTGCGCGGATGTGGAGGTCTGATTCTGTATCTCCCGCTGCTTCATGATGTGGAACTGCACTTTTAGACACAACATGCCGACACCAGGCCTATTGCAGCCACACACAAAAAAAGAACCAACAAAAACAAAAAAACAAAAAAAAAACAAAGCTCCTCTTCTACTAGACTAGAAGACTAAGTGAGGGCAGTGGTGAAATAAATAATTTCTAGACTCAGACACCGAAACTGTTCCATTATTATCACCGTGTGAGCTAGGTTGCTGCTCAGTGCACTATCAGGGCTTTAATTTAAATTTCAGACAGCCATTTGCCCACATAGTCCGATTAAAGCTAGAGCTGCGAGCTGCACGTCTCGAATGAAAATGAGAAGATAACAGTAGATAGGAGAATTGAATTCTAGGTAAGCTGAATATTCTGCATGACTGACCTCTGTCCCCGTGTGTTAACCTCTCTCACAGGTGATAGCCGGGTCAGGCCTTGATGTCGGCTTTGCCCTCATCTCACCCAGCGGACACCGATTGGTCTCTGACTTCAGGAAATCTGACGGCATGCACATGTGGGTCACATAAATGCTTTTCAGCAACTGCCTCCTTTTGATGTGATGCTCAGACCCCGCCATACTCTTTGTTTGTATGGAAACCGATTAACCAGAAAGTGGAATCAGGCATTAAGGAAGTTCACATCCCTGTAGTGAAATAAGGGAGTTGATTTCAGATCTGTTGTGTACATGTATTTTCACCAAGATTTTGTAATTACACTCTATTATTCTGTCATATCTTAACAGTGAGTAGTTTGAACCATGATATTGTTGAAAGCAAGTGAAGTTTTTTTTTTTTTTTTTTTTCCCGCAGGGTGGATCCCACAGAGGATGGGGACTACCGGCTGTGTTTCGACAACAGCTTCAGTAAGCTGTCAGAGAAGATGGTGTTTTTTGAGGTGATCATTAACAGTCAGAGCAGCACAGGTAGAGGCAGAGAGGAGTGGGCAGACATGGCCGCCACAGAGAGCATGGCGGAGTACAAACTGGAGGACATCAGGGTGAGAGGGAAACACAAAGAGCTATTACATCTGCTGCAGCTATGATTTCCCTCCAAACAGCACTTGAATTATCTGAAGCCATTCTTTTTGATATCTCTCTCTCTCTCTCTCTTTCATCTCCTCCTCTCTGCTGTTCTTTTCTTCCTCCTCCAGGCCAGGATGGAGTTTGTGTACCAGCAACTGGAGAGGAGCCGCCAGGTCCAGACTGTGCTGCGGGCCTTTGAGGCGAGGGACCGCTACCTTCTGGAGGACAACCTGTGGCGGGTGTCCTTCTGGTCCTGCCTCAACCTGCTTGTCATGCTCACTGTGGCCGTCACACAGATCTACACCCTGCGGCGCCTCTTTGACGACACCAAGCGGACCCGCACATAGAGGCAACAGAACTGTTTGTTTAAGCTCCAGCCAACAGAGTGCAGATAGTGTGTTTTGCACTAAACCCTCCACTAACATGAGCCCTGTGAGCTGAATTTAAAAGGATAGTTCACACTTTTGATTCATCATGCACTGGGAACTTTTTATTTGTAGGCACAAAGTGCTTGGTTGAATCTTTTATGAATTCCAGTTATACACACAGACACACACACACGATACCCTCAGCACTGATATTTGTTTATAGTGTCAGCTAGAAAACCGAAGCTGTTCTCACTGTAATGTTGTTTTATTGAATTTCAGTTATTACATTTTACATTGTCATTTATGCTTTATCAAACCAGAAGCTATAGCAAAACCAAATAATATTAGAAACCTTGCCTCATACAGTAAAAAAGATTTTCTTTCTTTGGATGCAATTGCACTTTGTTGTTAAGAACATACATAACGCAATAGACAAGATTTATTGTGCATTCATATCACTACCACTCTTTTGTCTCACACTAGGCCTATTGAGGAACTTGCTGGGTCCGCTCAGCTTCCTGAGCCGTCGTTTACATTTTCTTTGTCATAAATCAAGCACTTGAATGGCATTTTTCTTTGTCATCACAGAACAGATGCTCCAATAATAAATTCTCATGTTGACCTGCTCCTGTCTCGGCTCTGTATCAGGTCATTTATCCCTGAAAGTTAACGCACACTGTATCTGAAAGAGCAGTCGTCAGTAGTCTTCTGGGGAACTTTGTGGTAAAGGAAATGGGAACTATCTGCATTGGATTCATGTGTTAAATTTAGAGCTAAGAACTACTGTATATAACATTCACTATAGGAAAAAATAACTTACTTTGGTTTTAAGTTTAATGCCTCAGTAATTAATAATGCACATCTCACTGTCAGTACTGAAGTGGGCCTGTAACAACATTGCTGGAGTTTTTTTGAGTGAACTTGAAATAAGATATGTAGTTCTGCTGTAGTCCTGCTGTTGTCGTGGATCGAAGTCATTTCGCGTCCACTGCAAGCCGGTCGAGGTCACCACTGGTTTCGGCGGGGGGGCGGGCGCCTGTTCAGGAACAATCAGCCAATGTTAATGTCTTAACCATGCACTCTGACAGGTAACGCTACAGGATCCAGTCATCAGAACAGCGAGGGCAATCGTAATGAGGCAGTCTCTGTTAGTGAGAGGGCTTAGAGCGACCATCCACAACTCTCACTGGATGGTTAAATGAGATACATAATTTATTAATGCAGTAAGTCAAAGGGAAATACATTTAAGATTGCCTTTTGCAACATTTTATACTGGGGGAGATTTGAGCCCGCACAGAACTTCTTATTAGATGTTTGGAAACATGGGATAAACCTTTTGTACACTGCCTGTAATATAAAATATTCAACCATCTTAGAAGTTGTTTCATTTTACTGCTGAACAAAATTGAATTAAAGCTGATATATTTTCACTTTGACATCAGAGGGTCTTTTCCTGTTGATCGGTGTCAAAAGTCACATTAAGTCCACTTTGATTCAATGCTGTGAAGGGAACGTGAAGACTTCCAAAGTGGGTGAGTTCTTTGCAGTGAAAATGTTGAATCAACCCACGGACAGCCACAAGTCTACTACTACTACGACAAGGTGTTCATTCTTAAGTTCATCATTTTACATATGTTGAAAATGCATGTGCTGAGCAAGAGTAACCATTGTATAAGTATAAGCTATGCCTCTCTACAGCAGGCTGCCTGACAGTAGAGGGTTGCCATGGGAACAGGTAGTGGTTTATGTCAGTCTGTATTGGTTTTAGATGTAGAGAGAGAGAGGCGAGTGAGGAGAGGAAACCCAGGAGGGGCTCGACTTTATCAGGGGGAGGGGGAGGGAGAGAGACAGAGAAAGAGAGAGAGGATCACACAGGACACAAGGAGACACCAACCACCAGAGCCAGTCCCTTTATTGTACACAACACCTCTTTATTTACTCTCCTTTCTAAATTAGTTCATTTTGTTTATTCAAATCAATTAAATGCTACAGAGGCACTTGACAAGGGTTTGCAAAACAAAAGAGATTTTTTCAGGTTGATTCCCAACCCCTTCCACCAGATCCAAACAGGGGAGGGAAAGAGGAAGGAGGCAGGGTACAACCTAATGAATTACAGGGCATTTACAGTTGGGGCTTCTCAAGGGCAGGCTGAAGTGACAGGTACAGGCGATTTGGCCAATAAGAACTTACATATTATCATCACATGAAATATTATATTTAATGTGAATTCTATTTAATACAAAGATTTAGATTCATTTTTTTCTGTCTGGCACTGTCACTGAAAGCCACACCTGTTGAGAAATGCAGGGAAAGAAAAAGCACATTCTGTCTCAAGAGTCTGTGGTTTGGGATTTTTGAATTTTCTATTTCTTTTGTCTTGTCATGTTGGCTCATTAAGTTTCTATCCTCTGTGGTGAGAAAGGGGAAAAGTCGAGACAGCTTCTCAAGACAGGATGTGCATTCATACACCACAACTCCCACCACCCGCTCACCATTTCTACTGATCAAACCAAAACTGGAAAACATCCAAGTAACCCAACGTCACTTCCCGCCTGACCAGTTTTCCCCTGAACACCTAAAAATATTCCAGAAAATTGGTTTTAAATGGTCAAAAGAGCAATCAAAAGATATTATCAAATAATCACAGCTGTGTATGTTCAGCCCCAAGTGCCCTCCCAACATACACCACATTTACACAGCTAATCCCTGTAGCAGAACCCCAATTAACAGTCCAGTAGAAGCTGGGGGGCATATAGTTATACAGAGGTGATACAACTGCAGCCAAAAACATTTAAAGAAATAACAAATGCCCAGGTTATAAATAATGCATCAGGAGATGACCAATCTCTTTTTCCCTACATCCAAAGCTAATGAAACGACAGTGTTAGTGCTTCCTTTAATCACACCTAAAGTTGGATTTTAACATGTTGGGCTTTGATTATAATTCCATGTTTTTGTTGTCACCCCTGCAATTAAATGAAATACAAGTGCTAATTCCCCGGTATAGGCCAGCTATATACAATGATATTTTTTAAAGGCATGGAAGCAGAACTGATAGCAATAATAAATGTCCTGGACAACTGAGCCCAGAAAGAGATGTGCCAACTCCTCAATGCTTAATACCATCTTTATTCTCTACATCACAGATCCGTCCTAATCTACACACCCCACTGCTTCGCTGACTTTTATCCTCTCTGAGAGGAAAATGTACTGTGTGCTGTGTTCTATATGAATCAGCTAATCCAGGAATGAACAAAGTCTACCCGAAGGCTGAAGGCCTCATTGGGGTTCAACTGAGACTAAAGGGATTCAAATTCAAGGCTTTAACAACTCGGAATTAGTGGAGAGAAAGCTTCCCGCAAAGTGCAGACGGCCGTCAGTCTGTCTCACTCTCCCTCTCCTGGGTTTTCGTGCAAAGTGTTCTGGTAACGGACTACAACATCCCTGTTATGAGTGGCTTGTTGTAAGGCTAGATGGGTAACAAGTGCTAGGATTATAATGTTCAATCTGGCTGACATCTTTCTTCATCTCATTGTGGAAGGATATTTTACAGAGGGGGGAACTGAAGCTACTCTCTCAGTCTCATACAACCCTGCCCTGTATCTTTTTATGCTTTGTTTTTTGCTGAGATTAGGATTTCATTTTTAAAGCTACATTTGTGACGGTCATTAAAAAGGACAAAGTCACTCAAATAAAATATCACAAGGGGGAAAAAATGTAATCGACACCACCAAAATAACAACAGTGATAATAAGCTATTGTTTTTCAGTATGAAATCAGTTAGGAAATGAAAACCAAGTAAAACATTATCAACAGGTTAAGTGTGTATATTACACAGTGATCTACACATGGGCATCTGGGCCAATCTAAAAAGGTGGAGGGAGGGGAGAGGAAAGCCAGCCTGTAACAGTTATTAAGTTATTTAATGGGCTTCTGGCAAGAACTTGTCAGAGGAAATAAACGAGTTATTACAATTAAGAAAAAAAGCTCTTGGACTGAATTCGATACATCGTCTCCTACTGATAGAAGCTAATGCACCCTCTGATCAGCTGGGTTTTATTTTGTATTACACATTTCCACAGCAGTCAAATGTAATATTCAAGTGGTTAAGGGCTTTCTTTCATTTATGTGCACTGATAAAGAGGGTATTAGCAGCTTATTAACATTGCTTGAATAGACATTAATACAGCTGAACGGTGCACATTATGCACCGCTATCAGTCAGCCCCTCCCCTCAAGCCCCCGCCCTACAGTGTGCAGATACACACACCCACACAAAAACACACACACATTGGTGGGCTTTGCCACAGGTCTAGTCTAGCAGGGAGGGCTCAGCAGGGCGGATAATGGTGGGCCGGTGAGAAGGAGCGCCGGGGGGTCTTCGGCTGCAACGGGGAGAGAAGATATAGAACAAGGAGTGAGACGTACTCACAAAGAGAAACTAAAACAACCCGACAGAGGGAAAATAGGGAAGGTGAGGACAGAGGGAGAGTGGCAGACAGAGAACTAAGAGTAAAAGGACAATGAATGCAAAGAAATGATACTGAATGTAGAGATAGGAGAACTGGTGAGTGTGAGAAATAAAAAACGATGCCTGTGACTCTTCAAAGACAGGGGATGATGAGATGTTAGTGACAAAACGTTACTAATGCAATAAAACTACGGTAAAAACACATAAAACAATGATTATCACATCATAAAAGGAAGTCATACCTGGGTACACCGGGTGGGACACGGGCTGGCCGGGAGGGGATCTGTGGGGGTGCACTGAAGGGATCCTGGCTGCTGTTGTAGGCGTTGATGGTTTGGCCTGGGCGAGAGGGGATTGGTGGTGCACCAAAGGCGGGAGAAGGGTTGAGCGGAACTCCAAAGGCGGGGGAAGGGTTCATGGGTGGTCCTGGTGTTGCGCCCCGAACAGTAGGCGGACGGCTGGGAGGCGGGCCTGTTGACGGAGGCGGCCTACGCTGAGGGGTTGGGCTGAGAGGAGAATATGCAAAAATGAAACTGACATTGTGACAATCACAGAAAAGGTCTCATTTATTCTCATTTTATCTGTGCCCACTCTGGGAAAACTCAGGAGTTGTTTGTTGCTCTTTTTTTTTTTTTTTAAATTCAGGTAGGCACACTACTACTAAGTGAAAAATATGTCTATTTCTCACTGTTTTTAATTGCATATGAAAAATCTGCTCACTGTCTGAAATTGGATATGTCTTTTTATTCAGTATTTTTCAGCCCTCTCACCTGGCTTCTTGGATCCAGGTGTCATTTACGGGCGGGGGTACAGGGGTGGAGATGGTGTTGGCGCTGATGTCGCCTATAATGTGCAGCGCCTCCTTGAGTGCATGATACATGCGCAACATTTCGTCTCTACGCTGGGCCTGGTCAGCTGACTCCTCCATGAGGCTGTTCTGATCCCCAGATGAGTAGAGGTAGGCCAGCAGCTCTGAGTGGATGAAATCCTTCGCCTGAATGGAAGTTTAGATTATTAAAAATAAAAAGGTGGTGGCAATTTACTTCAATTAACACAGAGAATTTTTAGACGTGGAGCAGCACTAGCCAGAAATGAAATGATCACGAGCTAGAGATGGAGGGGTGGGGGTAGTTTATAGATTGGAGAGACAATCGAGGAAATATAGGTTGAGACAGTGTGTGTGTGCGTGTGTGTGCTCGGTGCGTGTGTAGCTGCAAGACATCAAGTGAGCTCACTGGAATAATAAAACATAATAAATGGACAGTGGCCAAAGCTCTGTGAGCATGCATCATAAACTCTGTTAATTAGTGTCTTCAAGTTTATGACCTTGTGTTAACATGAAATATACGACCGACACCGCTACAAAAATGTACAGGAAAACTAAACACTATTCTTCACAGCTCTATGGTGCAATGACATTTAGACTTAATTACAGAGCAGTTCATTTGAGCTTAGTTCAGTCCACTGGTTTATCAGGTACGCTGAGTGTATTTCTGAGTAATACAGGAATGTAGGGTGCTACATTTGCTGGAACAATCAGCTCCGTGAAGTATTACAATATTAACTCTTTCGGTCAAGCAAAGCACTACAAAATTGGGATGTTCACATTTTCAGTGTCAAGGTAGAGATCCAGCAGTCAGCAGAGCACACAGGCTTACACCGTGTTAAGGTAATGGACTCAGATGAACTCTTTCACTTTAAGTCTGTTTCAGAACCCGCAGACACTCTGTTAATGGCTTGTGTCTCGTTGCTACGGACTCACACTGTTGATCATGAGATGCATGATGGTCTTGGGCACAAGGTCTCTGATGGATTTGTTGATGATGCCGATGTACGAATCCACCAAGTTGCGGATGGTTTCCACCTGACGCTCCAACTGGGGGTCCATAGAGAATGTATCTGCAGGAGCAGCCTCTTCATTCTCTGTCTGATGACAATGACACACACAGGCATCAAAAATGAAGCATAAATATACTCATACATACATCTTTGTAGTTGTTCTGTCACCGAAGCGTGAAGAGAGAAAGACGGAGGTGCAATTAATGAGGCAATATTAACCAATTCATGGCTTTTAATGAAACAAAGTAGCACCCACATACCTGGTCCTTCTCCGGATAAACCCCTGCCCTGAGGAAGGATGCTTTCCAGCTGTCCACATCCTCTTGAGAATCACACGCCAGTTCTATTTGGCGAAGGTCCTTGTACACGTTCCTGCAAAGATAAACAACAGAGAACACAAACGCGTGTGAGTGTGTAGGCTAACCCAGTAGACAAGGATATTCATGCACAAAAAAGCAGAAAGATAAGGTCGATGTGCATTCAGACTGGTTGAAAAACATAACTCTGACCTTTGTTCTGTGTTAAAGATTGCAAAGATGTGCTTTGTGGACATAAATCCTTTCTCCACATCTCTAATCTTCAGGTTATCCAAAGGCAGCATATACTTCTTTTCTTTTTCCTATCAAGAGACACACAGAAGAAATGTTTATTTACAGCTGACACATAAAAAAAAAAAAAACCCACTGAAACCTGTAACATGTAGCGAAGCTTTATCTTCGCAGAGTGAGTTTATATTATAGTAATGGAAAAGAAAACAGAGGACAGCAGTTTTGACACTTCTCCACCAATGAGTAGATACAATGGAATTCATTTCCTCTGTGTGGACGACCACCAAGCTGGTGAGATGGAGAAATATGATGACGGAGAGGAGGAGGAGGAGGAGAGGAAGAAGAGGAGGAGCATGAGGGTTGTCTGGGGGGGATGGGGTGCCAGCTTTCACTGTTAAGCAGAGACATCTGGAAGCATTTATGTCCGCACTAACACAGAGCGGCGCAGGCCCAACAGTTACATCACTCACAGTTCCACACAATCCCCTGCCCCCCACCACATGCGCACGCACGCACGCACGCGCACACACACACACACACACACACACACACACACACACACACACACACACACACACACACACACACACAGGGCCAAATACTTAACGGCACGTGCAAAGACAAACAAACATACATGAGCCTGAACGAACTGTAGAAACACGTATCATGAGATTTGGGTGTGTGCATAAACACGCACTCATATAGACACAGACAACCACTAAAAGATACAAGAAGACTCATGTGGACAAGCGCCTACACACATGCACTCTCGCGCACACACACACACACGCACACACACGCACAATATCACACCCCCCCTCCGGCCCCCGTAACCCAGTACGATTTCCTGCAAATTCCAAAGTCAGATCCCGGCTGGAACATTTCAGCCCGCCTGCCACGTCAGTTTGCCTCCACCATCCTCCCTCTCTCGTTCTTTCTTTCTCTTTGCTTTTTCCGACCGCTGTAAAAATTTACCATTTCCAGTTAGCGTTTGGGCGCACTGAGGCCACTGGACTGGAGTTCATCTTTGGCAGTGGTTTGTAGTGCTATCTTTTAGTGGTCTTTTTATTTCGCAGAGGAATGGCTCTCATTGAGGCCTTGGGAAGAAGATCAAGCGGTGAGTAAGGACATTACAATGCTATTAATGCTTTTTATGCAGTTATCATCATCGGAAGTAAATGTTCAATTTAGTTAAATCAGTCTTTAGAATTTTGCCTAAAATGAAATTATCAGTGAAACCGGATCATTTGATTTTAGATCACGTAAACTTTATCCATCACTGCATGTCTTTTGTACTGAATGTTACTCTCCATGTCCTGGAATAGAACCATTAAAAAGTCTATAATAAAAACAAGCAGCTAAGTTTGCTGATTATACTGTAGTTGTTTAGTAAAGGGGGAATACAGTTCAACCATGTCTAGATTTAATTACCTGAATGATTTGAAAGTAATCTCATAAAGGTTATATTTTTATATGTTTAATAAGATAAAATGTATTGCAGTTTTAACAGTATTTGCCGTAATTTAGCAGCCGTTTCCATGTACATGGCTTTTTTCATATGTGCAGTTGTTTCACTGAGGTAATGTTTGCTCTCTCTGTCCTCTGTACTACTGTCCTAGGGTAGCGACCTGCAGCTGCAATGACCTCAGGGTCCTTCCTCCTATCTGAGTCCTAACCCCCCCGCCTGCCCAGTGTTCAGACTACCTGTTCATCAGGCTACAGCTGAACAGTAGTCTGCACATTGGTTAGGCTGGGCTGGGACGCACACACCTCAAAACTACAGTGGCTGATGGCACCAAATCTCCACAGCAGTGCCAAAGACAGTATGTTCATCTTTATGCATTCCTGTGGTGCTGTGTCATCTATCTTAGTCCAGTGAAATGCAGCATTGGAACAGAAACTCGTCTCACCTCCTCATCTTTGTACCAGGACAGGGACTCAGCAGTCAGGACAAACCAGTACTCCTTGGAGCCTCCCTTCATGATGCTGATGTTGATGGTTAGCCAGCCTTTCCTAATCACCTGCACAGGGGGGAGACCGTGTGGAAGAAAGAGAAGGGTGGTAGGGAGAGAGGGGTACCAGGAGGATGGAGGAAAACAGCTTTATCAATCAGGTTTACGCACTGGTGACATGAGGGCCCCATTAAGTGTTGCACCATTAATACTGCGGTGTGACTGACACTAATTAAATCTTACCTGCTTACCTGCTAGGTCACTTTGAATTTGGTTGTTTTTCTTTTATCCTTTTTATCTTAAGATTAAACATTTTTACATCTCAGTCAAACATTACTTAAAAATGCACTACAACACAGAAGCATGGATTAACGGTGAAACTTAATGAGTAAAAAGCACGGAGTGACCATAGAACAGTCATACAAGTACACATTATGTGTGTTAAATTGCTAAATGTGTGCAGAAGCATCAGAAGGTTTCATTGAAAACACTGAAGATTCTTTTTCACTAAACAGAAAAGAATCTTAAAACCAACAAACAGGACCAGATGGTGTCCAGACCATGCAAGCCCCAACAGAGTCTGAGACAAAGGTCGGCGGTGGTATCTTAGTGTCAGTGGGTCAGTAAAAGCTAACCTATGTTAGCGGAGTTATTAAGTTAAACATACTCGGGTATACACGAGAGGGGTTAAATACCTGGATGAGTAAAAGATGGGGAGAAGTGACTGTTAAAGACAGGAGTAAAGGAGGAGAAAAGAAGTGCAATCAAAGAGATTAAATGCGGAGTCTAGTAGTCTGATAGAGTTAGCAGGGTTCATGGAGGGACAGAAAACTACACAGCAAAGTGAGAATTTGAAGTGGAGAGTTGGAGAGGGAGGAAATACATCAGTCTGAGGCCGGGTTGAGTGAATCACTCTAAAGAAAATAAGCCATGCATTTTAGAGGAGCCCTATTCACAACTGTCTCTCCATTTTTTTTTTTCCCTCCGAATAGACGCTCAGGCATTTCAAGTACAATAGGAGGAACTATCTGTGAGAAGTGTGCTCTTGTGCTAATGAAAGCTAAGTAAAAATGTCAATTTCAAAGCCTGCTTTAGACCTCTCTTGTGAACTCCCTCTCCATCCAGCAGAGGACTGGAGTGAGTTATGGAGGAAAAAAAAAGGTTCATTAGTTCAAAAGAGCCAACATAAACATGGGAGAGGAGGCAAGCACATAGAAGCTAAATTGGTAGTTTGCCTTGGCGAGGAAATAACTTAAAAGTTTTCAGAAACAAGGAGTTTCAAATCCCCTGTATTCAAGTCAGTTGGAATTATTATAACCAAGTTGACATTAAGAAAGAGGAAATGACATGAGTTTTACAGATTAGATGCTTATGTGATGCTTTTTCTTTCACTGCCAGTGTAAGACAACTGTGATATAATGTTCGACCCGTTTCTGTAAATGTAAGTGATGCTGTGGTTAATTAAAAAATTGTTAGATTACATCTGAGCTTAACTCCATGGTTTCAAATGGTTGAAATGAAAATGATCAGAATGAAATGTGTCAATTTAACTTTGCCTTGATAGTCAGTGACTTACAATTAAAATAAATGACACTAACAAAGAATTTTGATTTAAACAATGAAATATATCCCAAAGCCATGGACCAGTCACCATATTAAATGATAAGAAATTTTGATCAGCTCTGAGTACAAGAATATCAATTAGAGACTTGGAGACAGTGATTTTTTTTGTAACAAACAGAAGTTGGATATGAACTTAGTACTTGGTAAGAAAAGTATTTCAACATGCATTTAATCTAAAGAGAAAAAACAAACACTACAAATTAAAAGAAAAATTTAAGGAATCATAGAAATAATGCGTTTTGTGTGTTTTTTTGATTTGATCGCTCCCCACTCCCTCCCCATTTTCTCCCCAGTGACATTTAGGATGATTCTCACAAGGCAAACTTTCGAAGCACCATGCATGAGGCAGCAGCAGAGGTATAAAACCAGAGACAAGTCAGAACTGATGCCGTCCACAGTCGGTGGTGGGTGGAAGATTTGCCTGTATCTCTCTGTGGTTTTCTCATGGAGAACAAATAGCAATTCTACAAAAGAATCTTTTGTGTGGATAAAATTATTTATATGTCATTTTACATATTTTGTGGAGTAAAAAAAGTAAAATGTTAGTAGCAACACAGATGTACAATTAAAGACAATTACTGTCGTATTAAAATGAAACCAAGGATTACGAGACCAAATGTGCCAGGTGTTACTGTGAAGACAGTCCAAATTACTGGTAACTGCTTGCTAGAATTGTAACTGATATCACTTTGATCAGTCTGGAGACTCTACCTTCTCCTCGTGGGCCTCTCCCAGTGCGCCAAGCTGCAGGGGGGTAGAAGATCTTATTATGGTGAAGGATATCGACTCCTTTACTTGCAGGAGTCAAATGTTTATCCTGTTTACTCACAGCAGTCTTTCTTTTCCACCCTAACCATATTGGCTGACCTGTGTGTGATGGCCTCAGTTCTTCTGCATGGCCTACCACTGCTGCCCCCTGGCAGGGTGTGGTTTAAATCTGTGGGGTACTTACCAGAATCTCACCCTGCAGTAATAGGAAGGGTAGGGGGGAATTAAAGCAAAGGGGGGCAGTATAAAATCATAGCCAACAGAAATGAGAAAGCAAGCAAGCAAAGATGAGGGACAGATGAGAAGTAGGAGGAGGGGGACAGGGACAGGATGACAGGTGGAAGGTTGGAAGGAAAGAACAGGTTGAAAAAAAGGGGGCGAAATTGTGAGAATGAAAGGTTTGAGGGAGGAAAAACAGTAGGAAACAAGAAATCCATGAGACAACCAGAGAAAAACAGATGAAGAGCAGCAGAAAAGAGAAAGACAAAGACAAAGAGAGGTAGAGAGGGAGGGAGAGAGACAGACAGACAGAGCAAGAGAGTTACATGCAATTAGAATTACTTCAAGTATACCACAATTTGGTTATGTCATATTTGTAGCTCAGTCGATAGGTGCAATGTCCATGCACATTCTGAATTTCAATACAAAAGATGCTTGTGAGTTAATGGGTAGGCAACAAAACAATCAACAAAACTCTGTGATTAATTGTTGCTTTGCCGTAGAACAACATGCCTGGGTCACATGCAAACAGCAATTAATAACAGCCATGGAAACAAACGCTCGTTTCAGAGAAGCAGGGAAGCAGGGTCTTCTTTAAGTTCACTAAGGTAACTCTCCCCTCACTGAGACTGCAATCTCGAAAAAGCCGATTAGCAGTATTATAATCGTTTTTCAAGATCTAACAAACGCGCAATGAAATTCAACAAACTTTGTTTAAATGTGAGTCTGGATAAAACAGAGAAGGAGAAATACCATCTTCACAACATTGCCTGGGTAAAATCAGAAGTCAAAATAATGTACAGGGGATTTGTTATTATATTGTTAACCATTAGATAGGTCGGGATAGATTAAAGGCTGTGGGCTAAATAATTGCCGGAGTCAGTTTTATTCACATGGTTGATTAATAGGCAAGTTAAGGGAGGCATCGTTCAGGGGAGATTAAATCTGGGATTGAGCTGAGTGATGAAACGTACCTGGTTGGGTATGGCCCTCTTTTTGTTAGCAGCAGTGTTCCTCTGCTGGGCGCTGTCATCACACAGAGATGGACAGAAAAGATAATAAATATTGATAACACCACACCAAAACAACCTGTTTGAAAAATTCACACTTAATATTCATGTGGCACTTACGTCTCAATAATATTCTGATTATTTTCAACATGTTTTGACAGGCTTTAGTCTTTTATGTAAATCACCTGTCTGATTTAAACAAGTGCAAATTCAAGGTTTTGCATGCTATAATTGTTATTATTATATTACTGTATTACTACACACGTAGAGTGAAGGTGAAGAGGTGAGAGTGAATCTTGATAATAAAAGCTTACTCTCACAAACATACTGTGCACACAACCCTATATCGTTTCTGTCAGCCCACCTGTTGTTGCCGTACCCTGGGGGGCTACCATCATCCAGCCTTCTGTAGTCAAGACTGAAAGTGATGTCATGAGAACCGTTACCTCCGACACATTACAGCAATCCACTTGCCATGCAGAGGCTCGGCATAAACCCTCACACACGCACACACGGCGGTTTGCGTTGTTACTTAGTCAATGGGACGACCCACACACTATAACCGCTACACTAGGAACTACGTGAATTCAACCACGAACTCTAAACCACTTAGAGATATAGCACAAAAAAACCCCCAAAAAAACAGTGAGTGCATTGCAGTGTGCAAATGAATTTCCACCAGCAGCTACTAGTAAATGCAGCGACACATTAGCACCGTGGATCTTGTGTTGTGTGAGCTGGTTACTTTCCACTGGTACAGTAAACATTCTTTCTAGTGGCAGCCGGACAGCCTGTAGTAGACGGGAAGTTTATCAGTTTATCTATCGAGCAATCAGCCATGCTTGATTGACTTTGTTTGTAGGGGGAAGTGATATTGCTGCATGCATGGGGGGAGAGGTAGAGGTATTGTAGTGCCCAATTCCCCTACAGGGAGATGCTCATGCTCTGATGTGGCTGGATCACTAACTGGCATGCTACATCACACTGATGCACCTCAGCTTACATGTGGCTAATTATAAGCAACACTTTGATTCATTGGCAGTGAAGTGGCGGGGGTTCTGTCAAGTTTCTGAAACAGCATCTGGGTTCCACATGTACTGATGGCCGAGAGTTACAGGATTACCAAGCCTTTCTTTTGTAAAATCTACAGAATCACAAGTGCACCTCAGACAACAGGCAACATGTTGTTAATCAGGAACACAATGCCTGTGCCGAGACTGGGGTTGCCAGCAACAAGCTGTAAGTTGGCCTAGAAAAGGTGAGGAGAGGAGGGGTACATACTTAGCAAAGCCTATGAAGTCCTCATGGTTGGTGTTGATGTAGGACAGCTCAATGTCAATCAGCAGCAGAACCTTAATTAGAGGCAGAAAATCATGATTAGGATGGAGAGGTCTCAATTAAACACCGCTTACAGTCAGTCTCACTTCTGATATTTCACACTTGTGAAACGAAAGTAACCATGACAGATAACGTCAAAAATCATATTTAAAAATAGCTGGACTAATTACTTTCCACTATCTTCTATATCATCAGCGCTGCAAATTGCAACTGTGGTGGAGCTGAGAGTACGTTTTTACTCAAGTTTCAGTTCATTTAACCTGCTTCACTTCCTGCCTGGTAGAGCAGTTACCAAACCTAACACTCTCATTAGTCTTGGTTTGTGTGGAGTAAATGCTTCTCCACCCCAACGAGAGTGAGGTTCTGAAATGAATACATAACACATTTTGGAAGATGATTAATTCCTCTTCTTGTCATGTCTTGAAGTCATTGAGTGACCTTAATTCTATAGCTGCAAACTGCTGTTCTGTCATTTACTGTATCTATAAGACGATTTTGCGGTGTTGATGGTGTTGCTGACATTGTCAAGTTATCCAGAAACAAACTGAGTAAATCATAGAATAACTATTTTCCTATCGTGACCCAGAATTATGCTTAGCTGTGATGTTGACACAGAACAGGCCGATAACAATCTGTTCAAAACAACTTCTTTTGTTTCAACTCATCTTATCATATTATGCAGAACTGAGCCCTCATTATCAACTTTTTCAATAACATATAAGGCTTTATTTAATTTTCTCAAGCTTGCAGACTTTTAGGAAGTTTCGAGATCTACAAAAAAATCTTGATGATAAATACAATAGGAAGCAAAAGCAAGAAATAAAGGCTTATCAATACATGACATGATGCTGTAAAATTAAACAAAAGTTCATCCAATAATATATTTTACAGCTTATAATGTACAATTTATGCTTGATTTGTGGGCTAAACAGTCCGCAAACATTCACACAAATGAAGAAAAATATTTAATATTTTGTTTATGCTCTGCTGGTAAGCTAGCGTGCTGAAATGATACCATTACTGGTAAAGAATTGCAAGAGGACTGTCCAGCTCTGTCCAGCAATGGCTTTATGAGGTTTTACCGTTCTCCATTTCATAAATGCTAAAGCTTATCTGATGCTTGGAAGGATCACACCATGCACATGTTTTTTGTCCTAATGTTGCAGATGGAGGATCAGCATATGAGACTGACAATCCCAGATGACACATTATTAAATATCAACGATAGATGTTCAGGTGACAGTTGCCAACTTCACCTAATGTTGCATCTTGTCATATTCTCCTTCCCCACTTGAACGATAACTTGGGAGGGCGAGCTCTATCCCGTCATCGTCTCCACATCATATAGGAGTGGAGCTACATATGAATTGAAGACAGTAGCTCCTACTTATTTTCTCTGCATATGAAAAACATTAACATGAAAGGTTGACCTGAGTTCACTCAGCGTGCAGAGCCACTGGTCTTTTTAATCAACATCCTAGCAACTCACCTGGTCCTTGGTCTTCCCTTCTCTTTCTCTGACATGGGTGGTGACAATCCTCTCAGTTTCCTCTCTCAGTCTGGGGTAAGAATTGAGCTGAAAAGCAACACAACACACAGCTGCAGCACTGAACGCAGAAACGCACACACACTTACATATGAGCTTGAGCTTAGTAAGACTTACCAATAAGTATCAGAGAGAAACAGGTGTAAGAAGTGAGAATAAGTAAAGGACAAAGAAAAGGGAAAGAGATAGTCAAGTGACATTTCAGTGTCACACATAACAACTACAAACCAGCACACACACACATCACACTTTAAATACACAGTGATTGTTCTACAAGGGAGTAAGCCATTTACCATCAGCTAGGGATGACTTCATTGTTTTTAGAACATCAAAAGAGGAACTGATTATACTTTAAATAAACTGAGGAATGACTAACTTTGAAGAAATGTCGAAACATTTTCAACTGTCATCTGTAGCTGATGGTAGAGCTTTAGTAGTATTTCAGATTAGTGAAGACTGGATGAGAAGGGAAAAGTGACAGAATGAGGTGAGTCAGAGGTAAACCTGAGAGACAAAGGGGAAGAATGGCTGGAATACGGAGTCGATGTTGAATCATTTCATGGTGTGCAGCGCTTTTCTCTGTCCACAAGATGGCAGTGGAGCACCGTTGCTATGGAAACACTTCATTCAAGCAGCTACTGCATCCACAGAGCCAACTAGTAGTTCTATAAGTATCATCTCACCCGCCCATCACATCACTCCCTTTCCGTCCGGTTAATAAGATAAGTGAATGTGAGTCTGCCGTGTGGGTCAGTGAGGGAGTGTAGCCGGGCTCTGCTCCGCTGAGACTGACAGACCAGGCGGGGTTTTGGGCGAGGATAGAGGGAGGATGCATTGTGGAGGTGGGAAAAAACAAAAACTTTAATGAGCTGATTCTGGGGTCAAATGGGGGCTGGCTGGTGGAAATTTTAAGTTGTGCTTAAAATTTCAGATGTGATTTCTAAGTTGATGCTCAATTTGAATGGTATGGTGACTTCCAGAAGTGGGGAGGGAGTAGGGATGGGACAATACACACATTTGAGTCACTGGTGATGGATGGTGTATTGACAATGGGGACTGGGGCTGATTTCACTGGGGTGACCATTGTATTGGGATGACAGATACATATTTAGAGAGAAAAGGAAGCCCTTATCCTTTCATGCTATCATCCCAACAGGTGTGTCCCTGGTTACCTTAACAGCACACTTCATGACGAGTGCGGTGAGTTCGCACACCACAAGGTCCACACATTTGAGGCTGGGCTCTTTGAGTTTGAGGATCTGCTTTTTGACTATCGCCTCGAAAGCCAGGTCAGGGGTGAAGAGCCCTGTTCTGAAGGGTCATTGGGTGGGATTGCATTTGGTTGTGGTTGCAGAGAGAGGAGGAGACAGACATTAAGAAAAGAAGAGAAAGAGGACAGGCAGGAAGGAGAAAGAGAAGAAATAAAAAAGAGAAAAAGTCCTTGTTCAGTTAGTCATTTATAGTTGCTGACAGAAAAATCAAGCAGTGGGGAGGGACAAGCCACAGGTTTTTCACATCCTCATCCCTGACTTGCCAGTTCCTCTAAAGCTAGGTCAATATGGTAGAAACTGAAGTCACCTCCAACTCGAGGCCAAATTACATTTTACAGCTCCTGTTTTACTGGCTGTGTGTACTGAGCTGTGAGACCTGCAGCTTGTCCAGGAGAGACCAGAGATGCTCAGACAAGTCGAGTCCCCGAAACATCTCATATCCACGACGACACGCCACCCGTCACAACACTCCACAACACGACAGCGCTGCCTGCACACAGGGCACACGGGGCTGGGATGGGCTGAGGGCGAACCGCACAGACTGTTCTCTTTCTTTAAATGCAAGAACTAAACTGATGAGTAGAGATGTTAATGGGAACCTGGCAGCTAATACTCTGTGTCAGAATACCCTCTGCCACACCCATGGTTGCCCCTGCCCTATGTCTCGGCTGGGTCGGGAGATGCTGGACACCTGCAGTACCTTGTTGGTGCACTGCCTGACTGTGTTGATGAGCTCCTGAATGACCAGATCGATACATTTGAGACAGGGCGTTTTCAGCTTAACGATCTGCTTTTTCACGATGGCCTCAAACGCCAGGTCTGGAGTGAACAGCCCCGTTCTGAGGATTCACAGAGAGACAGAGGCACAGTGGCAGACAGATGGGACAGTTAACACACATGTAGGCAAAAAAAAACAAAAACAAAAACAAAAACAGATGAATAGACGATGATTGGGTTCACAAAACGACAAACTGGTGACTGAAGAGATTTGAGGTTATGGACAAAGGGAAAGAAACAGATAATCAACACACTGACGGCCACAATATGGGGATTAAAGATAAAGCGCCAGAGATGGCCAGGTGTAAATGTAATTAAGCACAGAGCCACAAAGGAGATATGACAGACAGAGGAGTATCAATGAGGAACACACAAGAACAAAAACCCAGTGGACAAAGATACATGTAACACAAAACCTCGTAATAATTGAATGCTTGAGCAGACAGAAACAGAAAAGGAGTGGGTGGTGTTGCAGTGAGGAGATAAGGGGATCGGAAGAACAATGATGGGAAGTAGCAGAGAGAAAAATATTGACATACAGCAGAAAACACTTTGTGAATACACCACACTGAACTGATACTTTTAATTTGTGATTGTAAGGCTCGATTATAAATACTTGAATTATAGTAGAATAAAAGCTTTGATGGAGGGAGAAAGGCAAAGCATGCTGGTATCTCATGTAAAGACTGAATACAGAGGTCCACTGAGCTCTGTGGGTGTCTGTTTTTGGAAGTCGGGTAGGTTTTTCCGTCTCCACTGCACTTGCCTGACACCATGGACGTTCTTGATCGCGTGACTGATTTCTCGCCTTAGCTCCTTCTCATCAAACACAATCTGGGTGACAGGGGGAAAAAATGCATATTATAATTGACGATGATAACAGATCTAGCAACTGTTTAATCTTTGGGAATACTCCTACAGCCAAAACACTTTATCACTGGTCTTCATGACACACTAACCTTGACCAGTTCAAAGGGGAAGCGTTCATGGAAGAGGCGGTTGATCTTGGCGCCACCTGAAAGCTCGTTGGTGTCCACCTGGTCCCCGGACCCCTCAATGCACTTCTCAAAGTCCACACCAAACTGCTGCACCATCCTGATAAGGATGAAGCACAAAAGACATGACAGCCAGTGTGAATAATCTCCTTGCAGCTACAGCAAGAGCTATCCTGGAAAACGACAGTGATGCTACAGCATCAGTAAAATGTTTATTTCAAGTCATCGCATGATAGTTACTGATCTTATCTTGGCGGTTTTCCCTTTACTCTGAAACACAATGAGTGATATGTGAGAAGTTTCACCTCAGTTAACCTCAATACGACAACACATTTAAGCTTCATTAGTAACTAAAAAAGCCATTAATGTTAATATTACCTTTACACAAATGAATGAATACTATTACTTTAAGGAAAGTGATATACTTCACAGTCAACAGCATAAAATCATTAAACAATATTCTATACTGCTAAGACTGAGAATCCTGACTTGCAAATCTCAGACACAGTTTCCCTGTGCATTGGTCATCCAGTATATCTGTCACATGTGCGTCAACCACCAACTATCAACTGTAAATACTATATGTATGCTACATCTTTTATGAGGAGGGATTTTCAGATACACTCACTGTAACAAAGCCTTGGTCTTGCGTGTCGGGTCATCTGGACGGAAGTTCTTGTACTCCTCCACCTCCTTCTCCAGGGAGAGGAGCTGACTCTGCAGCTTACTGCGCAGACCAGGCAGGGTGTCTCTGATGTGGTTGGTCAATTGCTAAAGACAGACAAAGGACTGTTAATGACATGGCGGGGGGGGGGGGGGGGGGGGTCATATTTTACAATTGAAAATTAAACAAAAATAGAGAGGTGATAGCAGACCTGGTTGAGTGTCTTTTGTAGATGTGGCGTGCCCATACGCTCTGCCATATGTCTGTAGGCAGGGTGGGACAGGAAGAACTTCCTCTCTGCAGCCAATGCAGCACGAATGTCCTTCTTCCCATCAATGTCTTTCTGACTGCGGTTCACCACACCGATGTAGCCTGCACACAGAGACACAGTCACTCAGCGGTAAAGCCTGTAAGTGCGTTTCTGTGTGGGTGTGTGTGTGTGATCCTCACCTCTACGTAGTGGCAACAGTTTATTTTCAAGGATGTCCTTCGCATCCGTTCCTTCATCCATCAGGTCCAGTTTTGTTATAACACCAATGGTACGCATACCTGCATAAAATTATAAACAGTAACTACATCACTTCAAACACCTCTCATCATCTTTTGTTTCCTACTACATGTATTACAGAAGAATACAGACAGAGAGGACAGCTAAAGAGATTCAGCATTGAATCTGCTCTCTGACCCACGAACTACTAGAAAGCTGCACAGGTACCCTGTGGGTCCACCTCCTTGGCGATCTTCAGAGCGTCTGAGTTGGCCAGGTCAGTGTTGGCAGGGGTGACGGCCAGGATCAGACAACTCTCCTTAGTGATGAATTGCATCAGCATGTCCCTGATCTGTTGCTCGATGTCATGGGGCTGGTCTCCGACAGCAACCTTAGTCATTCCCGGGAGGTCGATCAGGGTCAGATTGAGCACTAAACCACATGGACAAAAGTCATAAAAATGAGAAATGAAACCACGAAAGCATTTTCTACACATCTAAACAATATGTCATTACTCATTCAGGTAATGCGTTTCCATTTTTTCCCCCAGAGAAAGCTATTTATTGCCTTTTTAATTCGACACATCATTTACTTGATACAGCATTTGAATGGAATGGAAACTAAGGTAGTGATGGATGTGAGACCAATAAATGCTTGATTAATCAAAAGCATTCTCAATGAAAGGGCAATCACTGTGTTAAGAAAATGCAGCCTCTTCATAGCGTTGTTCATATGTTCTTTTACATAGCAAGCTAAAGTTAAATACAGTCCTGTGCTTTGTGTCAACTTCATTTTCCTTCCTATTAAAAAAACCAACAGATATCTACCCTATCACCCTCAATGTAACATGTTAATGCCATCTGTGATGGGAAGGGAAGCTTTCATCTTGTTTACAAAGATATTTTTGCTCTTGTAAAACTAGGTCTAATTTTACCCCATCAAATAATCAACATCCTTATTACTCACAAGTGTTAAATCTACTGAAAGAAACAAATATGAAAATGTCAAAATTTGATTGTGAATTCCCAATGACGGCTCCAATAAGGAGATGAATAGATGTTTGTGACAGTCATTCAGTGAACATCACAATACTGACTTTTAGCTTTTACTAAAAACAACACTGGTCCAAACCACAACAATACAGTTTTTTTCTGATATCTTACAAGGCTCTCATTTTGTAAACAGCTCTGACTGGGCTATAAAGATAAAATTGCGGTAGAAGTATGATAATAAAAATATACACAATTAGATTTTTTTGAAATTCGATAGGGAAATTGTTTATGGATAAAATAGACAAAATGACCAAAGGTGGAGTTATGAATCTAAGACATTAGAGGAATACATATGATAAACAGTGAATCTCTGATGGTTGACAAATCTATATTGTCTCATGATAAATATGGTTATACAACATGAAAAATGACGTAGAGGCCAAGGAGCACAAAGTGTTTATGTAAAAGTGTTTTACAATAAGACTGTCCATTACCGTGTGGGGAGTAGACTCTCAGGTTAATTGGGACGGGAGAGATGCCTTTGTTGGAGCCTGTTATCCTGTCTGTCTCCGACTCAATTTCCGCCCGCACTTCATCAAAATCCACAAACTTCTTCCCCTTGCAATGCAGGAATTCAGCATATTCTACACAAACAGGGACAAGGTGAAGCACAGGAAGGGAGGGTAGAGGGAGAGAAAAGGACAAAGGGGAAGAAATAGCAGGCAGAGAGAGAAAAAAGAGAATATTAAATTAAAGAGATGAAGGCAGCAAATAGCAGACAGGGTGCGTAGCTTGAGGCACTTTGACAGAGAGGTCATATACAGGGCAGTGATGAAAGGAGACAGGGATGTGGCTGTGCACAGGACAGGCACACTCACCTGCTTTATTGTTGACCAGCTGCAAAATGAGAGGTCTGCGGGTAACAATGCCTGATCCACGTGGAAGAAAGTCCCTAAGTAAGAGAGACAGACAGAGGAAGAGGGAGAAAATCAAACAACGGGATTGTTGGGAGTAAAAAGGGGGGATATGTCAGGTAAAACACGGGGAGTTCAGTGCAAAGAAAGCAACAGAAAGATAAAAAGGCAGAAAAAAGAGAAAGAGACAGGGAGAATGTTCAATTATTCAACTTGTTTCATAACAAATCAAATGTGGCAAAGTCATTTTCTCTCACCATTAGAGCTATAAAGATCAATTCATACACTCCCACTCTTGGTGTTATGGGGAAAATCCCTAAAATATAATTCACAGATGTTACATCTACCTCATTCTACACCTCAGTTGACTTGTCATGAATTTGAACAAATCTCTTCTCATGTTCAAACAGACTGTGATGATAATGTTATCCAAGGACAAATCCTAGAGCTGCTGCTCCACAGACAATGAATAATGGAACAACTACTAGCACACTGACAGCACCCGTGGTGATTTTACTACGATATAAATACATTTTTTGACGGCCTTAATTCAGTCGACAATCATTTTGATATAATAGCTCAAACAAAAGCTACAGGATCACAGACTCAAAATGTCACTTCATGTCATTGTCAGTCTTGATGAAAAGATCTCAGAGTTGGGGAGGAGGAAAAGCACAATATAAATTCTGTTTCAGGGTGGACTTAATGATGCTGTAATGTGGTGTTTTTCAATAGATGAACTTGTTCTGTGCTTAACAATTAAGGTGTTCAATTTACTGCCTATGTAAAGGACAAGTGAGGCCCATGGTTTCAGCTGCCACTTTTACCTTTTGTGTGAACCTAGGCTGTGTCAATACCAGAGATATCCATGCTATCCATACCTAGATAACGGCTTAACCACAATAGAATCAGGCCTGACACTTGTCACCGCTTTGCTATGTGGACATTCTCGCCCACAAACTTAAATAATGCTTAGTAATTGCACAAGGTGATGCGTTGCCCAAAGCAAAAATGACAGTAAACAAGCAATGGAAAATGCTATTGGTGCAAGAGAGCATTATTGAGACACTAGCCTACAGGAAATCTCACAATTGGCTTGTGTGTTGCTTTTAAGGTGACATGGTACCTGAGGAATTTTTCACCACATGCTCAAAAGTTGCTTAGTCAGCCCTCAGACCAGGCTCCTCCACCCAGTCTTTTGCACTCCCCTCCCATTCGGGTGGGCCCCTCTGCTGCTCTGCAAACATGCTACATCTGGTGGTAATCACCGGCCCTAGTCCTGGAACAATCTTAGCAGGGATGAGCATGTCACTAACCCACATTCTCCTTTTCCTCCCTGCTGCCAGACCTACAGGCCTGAGGGGACTATGGTGGTGCTCAGTCGGCCTGCTGACTTCAGACTGGAAGCAATATGTCAGCCACAGGACGGGAGAAAGGAGAGGAGCTGCCATATAACATACTGCCAGCTATTCCTAGGTTGTAGTCCTGTGGTGAAACAGTGCGGAACATTCTGGATGTTCCTTGCATCAGCAAAAATCCACAGGTCTGTGGTTCAGTGCTGGTGCTGTGTCATGCACATAATGTGGAGCATGCAGGCATTTGTTCACAGGGGCGACAGTATAGAAAGCCCTGGATGAGAAATGGGAGCATGGGAGCGAGGGACTTAAAACACAAAGCCACTATAGGCTGAGGGAAAGGATAGACAAATTAGACTGGATGTGGAGAATGGTGGTAAGATGCTCAGAGCAATGACCTCTTCAAGACACTGCTAATGTATTGATGCATCTCTCCAGTTATAGGTGACTCACTGGGATTTCAGCAATCAAATGCCGTCTCACTGGCTCAACAAGTGGTCACTGGTCAGATACACAGCAATAAAATATAGTGCCAATAAAGGTTACGTGAAAACACATACAAAGAAATTGTTAAAAAAGAAAGTACTTTTGCAGAAACACAACGCAGGGACAGAATTGAAACAGTCAGTCCTAATACACAGAACTGGATAAACAGCAGTGGCATATTGAAAGGAAGCAAGAGGCCAAGATTCCATTATTGATGCCCTGTAAATGATAGACGAGGCTGAGCAGATTGTGTATCATTTCATGCATTATGGATGGCCGAGCAAAGAGCATCAGTCTGTGAGCCTCCCTTCATCTAAGACAAGAGAAAGCAAAAGCAAAGGAGAGTAGAGCAGGGGGAGAACAAGAGAGCCAACGCCCCTCCCCCTACCTGCCCGCCCAACAGCCTCCATCTATTACAAACTGGCAGAGCAACTCTGAGGAGCCATACACCACAGCTGATCCTCCTTTTCATCGAGTCTACAGAGGCCTGGCAGGGGTTTTCAAACATGGACACCAGTGTGTGAAACTCTGGGGTCATAGTATGCTCTCACTGGAGGGTATAGTACACAAAAACGTGTTTGTGGTTTTGTGGGACATATCCTGTGGGTCTGTGGTGCGGCAACGAACATATAATTATGGCTACCCACATTCCCGCACCTAAGTCTGTCACTGTGGGTACCAAGAGGCATCACTAGACAGCAAAGCCTCTTCAAGCACTTCCAAAATCCAGTTGCTTAGTAGAAAATCCCTTTGCTTTCTGCCACTCAGCTGTTTGTACTTCTTCCTCACAGGGATGTCCACAGTGCTGCATGCACACATCCAGACCTGCAGACATTTCTGTTTAAATTCCTTTACATATCCATGCCGCCATCATGGAGTAAGTCTGCTGCTACAGAGTGAGGCTGTCACATTTAATTCATGGTCAAGGATAAACTGTTCATCTATCTATCTATCTATCTATCTATCTATCTATCTATCTATCTAGTACAGCTTTAAAATTACGACAACTGTTCCACACACTGCTGGTCTTTCTGTACTCTACTTGCAACAGATCTGATAATAACCTCCACCCTGGACAACTTGCAGTGCTAGATATGACGTCTCTCCTCTAGGACAAAGACTTCAGTTAATCATGATCCAAAACGTGTGTTAAACCATAGACAAGTCAGTAAAATAACACTGAAGAGTAAAGCTGAATGTAAATCAGCATTTAAGTTTACTAAATTCAAGTTCTTACCACTAGCAGCAATAATTTTCATCATCTTTTAACCTTTTATGAATCTGATTTTACATTATTTTGGTGTCAAACACTCTGACATAATGCTTGTTTACATATTGTACAGACAATTTTAGTGTATATAATGTATTTGGTATATGTTCAATGTGTCAGCAAAACCTAAGGTCCCTTTGATGCAAATCTAAACAAGGCAACGACACATAACACACCCACACCCCACCAAAAGACAGAACATTCACAAATATATGAGGCCATTGAGCCAGAGTGATTTGATTAGCTCGAGCAAAGTATGCAGACCAGGCAACCAACGTGTTCTGGTCTCCAGTAACAAACATGGAGGGAACGGCGGCCCAAATCACATCAACAAGATGGGTCACACAGAACAGGGGCAATCTACAACCCACCTGACATGGGTGGGATGAAAATCTGAATTGTGTCAACTGTGAGACAGTAACTACATAGCGAATAAAGTCTTCTCCTAATTTCCCCTTTCACTCCATAGCAGATATACAGATTATAATGGCCGACAATTTGCCAGTGAAAGAGAGTGAAGCAGTACGTTAAGTCACTTGGCACCCATCAGATCATGACATCAGCATGGAATTCAGGCGGGAGACAGAAAAGGAGGAGCATTTACGCTCTGTGAATCATACAGTCTATGACCTGAAGTGCGTCTCTTCCCAGCACTAACTCACTCTGTGTCTATTGTTGTTGGTGCCACAAAAAGGGAAAGAGGGATTATTTTCATGCCTGGGGACACAGAGATGAAGCAAGCCTTTCACACACAACTACTGCTCACCAAGGAAAAAAAACTCAGCCACTCGGGAAACTGCAGAGCAACTATTACTGACTTTAATAGTGGCTCAGTGCTCATGGTTAAAGTCTGTTGTCACAACAGAGAATTTGAAAATCAATTATCCTACAACACTTAACACTCATAGTTTTCTGTAATAAATTACATAGTAAAGGGTTTAGGTATTGGCTGCTCCTGAGCTCAAACAAACCCTTAGATCAACAATGAGTCAGCTTAACATGAACACGCCTGTTGCTATAGCAAAGTGCAGAAACTCCCATACCCTTCCAGATTAAAGTAAGACTCAACCTTGTAGTTACGAGTTTGACTTCTACTGTTCCACCTTGTCAGCCCTAAAGTTCACCTGCACGGCAACAAGCATAGAGATTAGCTGCTGTACTTTGTATTGTGTGAAAAAGCCATGGTAAACATCTAAATGTACCACTCACATGTTCATAAAAGGATGAGCATGCACATGTGTAACCATGCCACAGCATATCAGTAAAGTGCATGTGTAATTTTTGAGCAAATGGATGTATGTCCTGTCAACTGGCAGAAAGTGGAAGGCCAGCACAGGCAGTGAAACTGAGGTCACCATGAAATGTTTCATGGTAATTACATCTGATGTGTGTTAAGTGTTCTCACATTGCAAAACCCCACTGATCTGAATTAATGTGCACTGAGTGGCAGTCTAATCTTCATGTGTGTTCTTGCCTGAGAGCAGTTATGACATGCTCTCGCCAATGTGTTTATAACCAAAGGCCTGTCTGCATGCCATCTTAATAGCCAATGCACTTCCTCTTCTCTGTCAGCTGGCCTGCGTGTATGTGTGTGATTGTTCGATCCCTATGTGGGTTGGGTTACACATACACACTGAGAGTCTCGATGGAAACCTGCTAAACAAGCTGCTTTAGAGCAAGCTTGGTTTGTTTCTTTATCTGCAGGGTGCTCTCATTCACTGCTGATGTGGGGGAAGACAACAGGACCAGCCTGTTGAGGACAACAGGACCAGCCTGTCTAGGAGCACTGTCGCTGAACCTTCACATCACAAAAAATGGAGAAACACCAACCCCATTTCCTTGATTTCTACAAAAACAGTAACAAGAAGGCAAAAGAGGAAGATGGTAAAGGAAGTTGTGTCTGCTAAAGATGTGAGCTTGCATTTCATGTCTGAATTTTTACAAGACACTGTGCTTTGAACTCAAATGTGGTGCATTATATAAACCCTTCTTGAGATAAAGTCAGCTGCAAAAATCCACACCTCTAAGGAAAGGAGATGACTCTCTCTACCCTACTAGCCCTCCAAATAACATATTTGTGCTCCCACATCAGACAGAATAAGCATGCTAATCAAACAACAAACTCTCATGTGACCCAACAAAACTCAAATCAACAGCTGTGAGCTGCAGACCAGGTTACATTTACTGGTGAATGCAAATCCTGTAGGACTTTCTGGGTGTGGCCTGTAAATATAAACAGCGCCATATGAAAAAGGTTTCATTTAGAACTAAGGGCAAAAACTTGGATAGCAAAATAAGATAATCTGCACTATGTTTACTGAGAATAACGTTCCACGATGTGAACTTACAGACACAAACCTTGATTTATGTCATTTTTATAAAGATCTTGGTTTGTCATGTTCAAAATGATAGGATATAAAGAGGGAGACAACAGATATTTACTCACAGTTGAAAAAGGCATTAATATTGTGCAAAGTATTGGCAATGATCACAGAGACAATCCAAAAGCAAAGTACATTTACTAATATCTTACTTTTATACCCATCATTATTTGAAGATTGTCTTAAGTCCTGAGTGCACAGAACTTCATATATATCCATTTATATTAATCTCCTAGGCTGGCCCACTGGTTAGCCACGTACAGGGCGAAATCTACGTCAAGTTGTTGAACCTGCAGCCACTACACACTATCAAGCTTTACGACAAGTGCGTAAAATATTATTGACGTTACATCCTGGTAGAGTAACTAACGTTAGTTTAGCCTTACGACAAATGGCATTTCCACACATATCTTACCTGCTGAACAATCAAAAACATAGTTTGAGAATGCTACACCAGACAAACTATGTGATAATTGCAAAGCTTAACTTCATTAGCGTGATCATACTCACTTACCTGCCAACAAAATTTTCCAAGACTGAGCTTTTTCCAGCGCTCTGTCCACCGACCACAGCGATCTGAGGCAGGTCTAAATTGCAACTCTGGCCAATGGAGCTGAAAGCGTCTTGAAGCTTGTTGATAAGGGGAATCAGGTCTTCCATGCCCCGGTTCCCCATGGCTTCGTTAGCTCAGAGAGCCCCCTCAACACAACGCAGACCAGAGGCTAACGCTAGCCGCGCTATCTAGCTAGGTAACGTTAGCTTAGGAGCAAGGTGCTCTCGGGTTACTCTGCTGAGTTCCGCCGCTTCAAACAGCTCGGGCTTATACTCCCTCTTGAACACTCAAGCTGTTACCGGTAATTCAACTTACACTAATAACATTTCGTATTCTCTTAAGCACAATAACTAAATACTCAATCAGTCGAGACGGACGGAAAACTCGCAAAACAAAACTTCCTCTACACAAACACCATCCGGTCAGAAGAGACGACCGGTGCGTATACACCCGCCTCTTGAGAAACCTGCGACCCTATTGGCTGATTCTACTGCCTCTCCACAAAACTAAGCCTCTGATTGGACAACTAAAAGGCGTGCCTTTCACTCTGATCAAATCGCTGATTTCAGATTGGTCAAGGCAGCCGTCAATTTTCAGCTGTCTCGCGTCATATGTTCACTACAACATGGCTGCCATCGTAGAATGTGGAGCTGATTCAAATACTGCAGAAAACCACATGTCCCTAAAGAAAGCTCTGTCGGTTGCTTCTCCCCTTTCTCTGCGAATCATTGCTGAATGCTCAGTGACGAAAGCAAGAGCTTGTGATCTAATACTGCCACACTCCGCCGTCAGCACCCCGGTTTTCATGCCAGTCGGTACTCAGGGAACCCTGAAGGGAATCACTGTCGATCAGCTGGAGGGTCTTGGATGTCAGATTTGTCTGGGGAACACATACCACCTGGGCATGAGACCGGTAGGCGACACTACTAATATCAGTCCGCGTTTTCCTTATGATTTATTAGGCTTTAATAGTGGCTGTACCAATTCATGACATTTTCTTTAGTAAATGTGTTTTTCCATTTCAACTCCTCTGTATACAGGGACCTGATTTGATCGAGAAAGCCAATGGTTTACATGGGTTCATGAACTGGAAAAGAAATCTTTTAACTGTGAGTGTGGCTTTCCTAAATAAATAAATCATAAATGATGAGTTGAAGGCAACAAGAGATGTTCGATGTTAAGTAAGTAAGTAAGTACAAGAGGTGCTGTTGTATTTTGTGGTGAAATCTTGTGTTTCACTTCCTCTTCATACAGGACAGTGGAGGTTTTCAGATGGTGTCTCTTGTTGAACTCTCAGAGGTCACTGAGGAAGGGGTCAAGTTCAAGTCCCCCTATGATGGAAAAGAGATCCTTTTAAGTCCTGAGAAATCCATCAGCATACAGAACAGTCTGGGTCAGTGTTACTGGACAAAGACTTGGACCTTCCCTTCAGTTTCCAGTGGCTAACAGACAGCCTGTCCATGTTTCTCTGTGGTTTTCCAGGGTCAGACATCATGATGCAGCTGGATGATGTTGTCAGCAGTACTGTGACAGGACCACGGGTGGAGGAGGCCATGCACAGATCTATTCGCTGGCTGGACCGTTGCGTAGCAGCTAATAAAAATCCACACAAGCAGAACCTTTTTGCCATCATACAGGGAGGGCTGAATGCAGACCTGCGCAAGGCTTGTCTAGATGGTAAAAAGTCCTGCTCTTCTGCGATCCTTTTACCATTTTGATCTTCTCCCTCAATCATCATAAACTGGAATTGACATGAATCCTGCATGGTTGGATCATATTTGGATAGAGTCACAGCTCATATTTGAATGCCTTCAAAGTCCATTTATTTTAAATAGAAGAAAGTTTACACAAGATGTTTCTCCACTTCATATACCTATGAATGTAAATAATCTCCTGATCAAACAGGTGGGTAGCTTGGATAATAACAATCTTTTTCAGTGTCAGGATATGATGAGGAATCCAGTAATGCCAAAATACTTACTGTCAAATTCAAAGGCCATAAGCATGGTCCAAAGATATTGGCAGAGAACTGCATTTTGTCAAGCACAACAGAAATTCCTACACATAGTTTCACTGAGAGACACTAATGATAAGGGGTCAGACTTGTGCTTTAGATATCTTATCCCCTTCCTGTAGAAATGACTCGGCGTGATGTCCCTGGTTTTGCCATCGGAGGCCTGAGTGGAGGAGAGGAGAAGGATGACTTCTGGCGGATGGTCACGCTGAGCACCGACCACCTGCCAAGAGAAAAGCCTCGATACCTCATGGGTGTGGGGTATGTTTGTGTGTATGCAGTAAAACTTCCACTAAGAACTGCACTGTTCATTGGCTATGATGTTATTAATTGACATAAGAATTTGTGTGATCCTCACATGCTGCAGATATGCTGTGGATTTGGTGGTTTGTGTCGCTCTGGGATGTGACATGTTTGACTGCGTGTTCCCCACCCGCACTGCAGTAAGCTCTCTTTACCTCACAGACTGAAAAATCCCTTTTAACTGGTCATTGAGCAGTTGTGGTTCCATATCAAGAACTGATTTCAGCTGTTATTCAGGCGATTATGTTTCTTTTCCCTCAGAGGTTTGGCTCTGCCTTAGTGCCTTGGGGCTCTCTCCAGGTAAAACATAAGCAGTATGCCAAGGACTTTCAGCCCATAGACCCAGACTGCCAGTGTCCCACCTGCAAGAGGTAAGTTGAAAACATTCTCTCAACCTGGAGGTTTGGCTCACATAATAAGTCTTGTAGGTTGTTCCTCTTTGGTTTGTCTTTTCTTTTTTTTTTTCTTATCACGACAGAAATATAGATGTATAAAGCACTGTAGAAGATATGTTGTAAAATGGTAGTTGTGGAAGAAAGATGTCAATAATTGGCCTGTTTTTTGTTTCAGACACAGTCGAGCTTACCTGCATGCTCTGTTTAAGAGTGACACTGCAGCCATGCACCACATCACCATCCATAACATTGCTTACCAGGTGAGTGCTGGAGGTCATTTAGCAGAAAAGTTAATATAATTGCATGACTCCAAAATCAAGATAATCAAAATAAAGTAAAAAATCATTCAATTATGCATGTGAAAATACAGGAACAAAGTAGATTTTGTTGTACACATTTAACTCCTACTCTCCACCTTTTGCATTGCCGTGATGAGAGTGAAGTTTCTGTTTTATGGTGAAGGAAATAATATATAACATTCAAAATCCTTTATTAAGCTTATAATGGTAAGTATTTGGTGACTTTGTCAGAAATGTGTAAATTCAATTATATGTTTTGCCACTTAAGTCGTAGTTGGTGGTGCTGCACTGACATTCCTTATATTGAGAGGGCAGAATGTTTGAAACGCCTCTCAATATAACGCAGTCCACAACAACACATCAGCAGATATGCCCTTATCCCATATGACTTTATGGCAGAACAGTTGGACACATCACATTACATAATAATGATATATAAATTGTCCACTGAGTATGTTTTTATCCATTTCATTGTGAATTTAAAAAACATTAAAACTATTTTATATTGTTCTATATTTTCATTTTAAATTAATTTACTTCAAATTACCGCAGTATTCTTAATTTTTTTGTGTGATTTTTTTTATTTTGCTTTAAAAGAGGTGATAAATCCCAAAACTGCTCATAACCCCCTATTTATTTATGAGTCCATTAGTTTCCTGTGTGTGCCACATATATGAAGTGTTTCTTAATATGTGTCAGCATTTAATTTCTCTGACAGAAATATAACAACAAATGTTGAACTTTACAAATATATGTGATGTGATTTTTGTCTTCACCTCAGCCACATCAATTAAATCCTTCAAGACTCTCCGCGCCCCAAAATGGCACAAATTTGCTTTGCTACTCTGGCATTATCAGAACAATGAAGCATCTCCCTGTGTGACAGATCTGTCCCAGAATACACTGTTCATGTTAAGAGGGGATAACAGATACTGTCTGTCCATGTCGGTTGGCCGGTTGGGCCGTCACTCTACCACTTTGATCCAGAGTTAAACGTTACGACAAGTATTTTAACTGCTGTGAAACATGTACATGTCACCTCTCAAATGTTGCCATGTCAACTAGTAGCATGTAAACACTCTAACTGTATACTCTGAGGATGCTGTCCTGACCTGTATCTGACCCGTACACACTGATGGTGCAGGAGAGAAGGGTGATTTTCCACCGGAGATCATCACATTATTTTCTCCTCAATTAATCAACCATCTCTCATTGCAGCTCAACCTGATGCGCTCCGTGAGGCAGAGCATCGTGGAAGGCCGCTTCCCTGAGTTCATACGGACGTTCATGAAGCGAATGTTTCCGTCTCGTGACCAGTACCCCAGCTGGGCTGTGGACGCTCTGGCCTCCGTCAATGTTACCCTGGAATAGAACTCAGAGGGAAACTATTTCACTTTGAATAGAGATAAATGTCAAACAGTAACTGAAAGATTTTTATATCTTTTAAATGACCTTTTTTATGGATGATTGTTTTCTACTCTTTGTTGATGTTTGTATTTGCGCCGCCCGTTTTGTCGGCGGTGAGGAGAATGGCTTTGGATCGGAAGGGATGAAGCCTGATTGTCCTTTACGGCAACCTTCTTTACTCAGCCTCTGCAGATTGTCGTCACAGTACACATTATGATAATGTGAGACTGAATGGGGTTAAAATGAGGTTTGAAACACATGAACCATCTCCTCCGATATGCTCAGACACTTTTTGTTGTTACCATGGTTACCCAGCTAGGCCCACCCACTTGAAATGAAATGTTTTGCCTTCCTGTCAACATCTTTGTAGTGTTTTTTTTTTTTTTCTTTGTGACTGAGCGTGTTACAGAAGTATTTCATTTTGTCTAAATGCACAAGATTAATAAATGCATCTGTGTTCTGGGTTTTAATCTAGATCCTAACTGACCAGTAGTTGTCACGTAACTGTTTGATCAGATAAATGGACCTGGCTGGCTACAGATTGTGTGCCTGTGTCATGATGACCACCAGAGGGCAAAGTAGACGAAACCAGTGACAGTAAAACAGAATGATATCCAGTGCATGTTTCCTAATGGCTCAAACAGCAGTTCAGCTGTCTCAGAGTTAAAATAACACATGATTACAGTTAGATTAGGAATATGAAAAACACTGAGAACAAAATTATTCACAAACCAAATTCTGCATCTGTCTAAACAGTGTCAAATCATTCTAAACATCCATAGTCTGTTTTTCTTTTTCTCATCAGTTCAACAGGCAATAGTCCACTCTGACCCCCTGAGTGAGGGTTTTGTCCGGATATTACAGGGGTGCAAATTAATCAAGGCTCGTTTGTGCTCGATTAATATTAATCATTGGAAGTTAATTTGAATAACACCTGTTGTCCGGGGCTTTGAGTCAACAGCCCTCTCAAGCATCACATTTGAATTTCATTACTGCTTCTGTTATGACCACAGGCTCTACAAGATTAAACCCGTGACATGTGCTGAGTGGCAGACAGACTAATATCTAGCACAGCAGTGTAGCATAAATAGAAATGGCGAGTTTGGTGCATAATGAGAGTAGTTTACAAGTGGTTACAAGCTTAATTAAAAAAACATTCATGAGGGGAATTATGCAATGCAGTGGTAATAGTGAGTCCATAGTGGTTTTTTTGTGCTTTTACATTATGATAACCCCCATTCACAGGAACTTCTATTTTTTGAATGTGATGACTGCATTGCTTGTATTGTGTTTTCCCTCGAATATGTGCTGCTTCCGCTGTGGGTTTTGATTATATTCAGCATATGGATGCTTAGACAAAAGCACTCAGAGCTCATTTGGCAAGCCGTGCAAAATCGTGTTAAGTGTCTGAAAATGAATGTGCACGACCAAAGCTTTGTGCTAAATAAATTGGATGTCCTCTCTATATATTTCAGGCAAGCCAATTCCTAGCATGCCACATGTGCTGCCTCCTTAAATTGACTGTAAAAAGAACTACATATTTAATAGAAGCCCAGTTGAAATAAGACCAACTGCAGCTCTATGGGCAGAAATAATAAAAAATACATTATTCGACGTTGTAGAATAACGACTGAAATGCGCACAGGGCTCCACAGAAGTGTGATGGACATTTCTGGGGATCACGTGCGTATGTGTGACAGTTTTATTATCATTCATGTTTACAGTGAACAGTATGTTGTTCATGACGCAGCGCAGATGTTGATGGAGAACGCATATCATTTATTATTCTAGATATATTTTAAGAGTATTGTTTTTGTCATTGTTTCTTTTCTTTTGTTGTTTTTACTATTAATCCTGAAATGAAAAGTCGTCGCAACAGTAAGCTACAGTATTCCTCAACGGTTGGTTAAACATTTGCAGTGAGTGCGTCCATGCGGAGCTCAGTCAGGGAGGATGCTGGTGTTGAGAGAGACCAACCAGTTGCTCTCCAGCTGTCACAGTAAAAGTGGAGCCTCCCCTACGCACCGACGGATGAACATCCTCGACCTGTTGCCTCGGCTGGAAGAAAAGTGAGAGCTGCATTGAAGACGGGTGCGAGAAAAGAGAGAAGTTGGTTTCTTCTGTTTAGGAGGGAGGTCGAAGACGATACCATGAGGTGTATCAATGTGTTCTTTATTAATCTACGTTTTGAATAGCAGAGGGAAGAGGAACGGAGCTGGATTTGGGGGGGTCCACCTCCTCGGTGTGGAGGTGCGGTTTGCCGTGATATCTGTCTCTGTCTCTGGGGTCTGAGGAGGAGGAGGACCATGGTCGAACTGGAGAAGGAGGTGCTCCCGCTGCCCCCTCGGTACCGGTTCCGAGACCTGTTGCTCGGGGACTGGCAGACCGACGACAGGTAAAGATGCAGCTACTTGCACCGTTTACGCACGGCGCACTGAAGCCTTTGCGCATCTGTGCGCCATGAGGACATCGTATCATCTTGTCTAAAAAGTACTCATTTGTTTTGCGTTTGCATTTTCTCTCTGTCATCTCATGGACTCAGGTATAATTATGTGTTGGGGTATTTTACTGTCAGCTGTGCAGCTCTGTAGGGGTCCTGCAGCAGGTTTACTAATACTGCATAATAATGCAATACTATCACACAAAAAGCAATATACTACTTAAACCCTATAAAGACAAAAACAATGAAAAGAGATCTAGAGACTAAATATTAATTCTGGAATATTTATTTCATTTATTTTCATATATTGAAACATCAAAAAAAAAATCTTCTGGAGGCATCCACCAGGAAGGAAATGAAGAATGAGCAGGTAGACCTGTAGTAGGCCACCATGTTACTTGACTCCTGCCATAATTCCTGAGATTTACAGTGAACCATCTGCCACCTGGACAGGCAATTTAAAGTGGGTGTTCTAGGTAACTGGCAATTGACCTTTGCTTACACTCCATTTACAGGGCTGTAGGTTTGACGTGATATGCATTGCTTAATTTGAGCTATTTCATTATGCTGTCTAATGGAAAACCTTAGCCTTCATTTCACGCGTGGTGTCTCCTGTTGCTAGGTGGAAATGAGGACCAAAGTGCTTGTGGACTTGAGTGGGTGTTTCAAATCAGATAATTGGGGAAACCTGCCACTGAAAGCATTGGAAGAGATGACCAATTCAATTCCAGCCATTGTCAGGATTTATAATGGGAACACACTGATACTTAATTGTGCATGACATGTTACCATAGTGGCCTGCTCTGTCAATAATGTTCTTCATATCATTGAAACTAATAATGATTATTATTGAAACCATCTGGTATGCCACTTTGTTGTTCTTTTATTTGATAAATCAAACCATTTTACCATGAGACTGCATCCCTGACCTCTCAAAGAGTCTTATGTTGCACAGCTGAAGCCTAAACAGGCCGGCTCACTCTGGTCGCGCTCCTCTGGCCTTCTGTAATTCGTCGGCTACTGTCTAATGGCTAATGTTTCAGAACCAGAGTGCACTGTGATCTCAGTCACCTGATTACAGATGTTCATCTTTTTGTTCTTGGAAGTCCATGTGCAATTACGAGACTTTTTATAGTCCTCATCCTCTAGAAAAGGTGGGCAAAAACAACAACTGCTGCTGACAACACAGTGCACGACTTCGCCAAATGAATGCCACAGAGACAAAACAGGTGTACAGTAGCAGTGTGGCTGTGATGTATTCGGTTGCTGAGGCAGTTGGAAATGACCCCGTGTGTCAGCGCCGCAGATGTGCTGTGATAATCTCTAAACACACAATACGGTTGAGTGTTTTCAGGGATATCCTGGTGTCGATCACTTTGAAGGCTCTGGAAGGCGCTGAGGTTCCAATTAAACTTGTGTGGGCTGTGTGTGTTACATTTATTTTGTCACACTGCAGAGCTGTAATGTCCTTTGCACACATGCCTGTTTCATATAGGTAGAGCCTAAATGAGCGATAGTTTCTAGCATAGTAGAAATGGATGTATGTGCAATTATGTATGTATTTTTTTGCCACTCTAGCTAAATATGTGTGTACGTGTTTGTGTGTCTGAGCATTCATGTTTGCGCATGCTTTCATATACAAACGTGTAGACACTTGTGAGAGAGAAAGAGCAATTGTCAGAGGGTCAAGTTGTTGATCTCTGTGCCAGGGAGTATTAGCTGCAATAAAATGGACTGATTAGAAGGAGAGCGAGAGCAGTGATTGATAGTGACAGAAAGCTTAATTATGGCTGAATCACACAGAGTTTTTCTGCCATGGTCCATTAATCTGGGAGTAGCCTTTAAGTAACCCCACACCACACCACCCCCAAACCCCTAAAAGAAGCAGACACTGCCGGTGGCCACAGGTGCACAGATAGCTCCATATGACAGCGTCCCAGCTCAGACATACTCTCACACGTCAGTATGTCAACATGTGTACGCATAACTTATCTCCCTGACACGTATGGTTGCACTCTGGGAAAACATATATTACCAAGTAGTATAATCCCACTTCTGTCACCCTCTGAGGGCCTTCTCCCCATCCTCCCCTCCTCTCAGCTTGCATCCCCCACATGTGTGTGTGTGTGTGTGTGTGTGTGTGTGTGTGTGTCTGTGTGTGTGTGTGTCTGTGTCTGTCTATGCACATGCTTTTGTGTGCCCATATGTTGGCCTCTTTTAACCCTCCTCTACATCTTAGTTCTGATTGAAGTGCCCCTAATACCATGCTTTCCCCCTTTGAAGAGCTCTCCTGCAACTCAGTGGAATATGTTTTGTGGGAGCCATTGAGCGGCTCTCAGGTGAGGCAATTTTCAGCACAGACTTTTAAAGACGCGGATTGATTTAATAATTTATTTCACACATAGAGATCTCCTGTCCTCCTGGTTTACTGCTATCTATAGAGCCTCCACATTTTTTTCTTTTTCTTTCTTTCTATTTTTTTTCTTTATTTTTTTTTTACCTCTGACAGTAATTGTATTGTTTTAGTGGACCTGTGTCCTGGGGTGCTGTAGTTTATGTGGGTGGCAGGCTTCCCTGGCCCTCGTGTGTATGTTCATGAATATTTTATACTTCAATTTGACACTGCATTTTGTATTGAAGCAAGATATGGCTAAAATAAACAAAAGTGCAAACATATCAAATAAAATTTTGCTCTGCACAGACTGAAACAAGCCCTCTCTCTCCCAGACACTATTTAAACAGGGATCTGCAGTTGAAAGTTTGGTAACAACCACCAATTATCGTTATCTGTGTGTGTAGCTCCCTTAACTTAAATCCAGGTTGTGCCCGGTAATTGATCAGTAAGTGAAAGTGGGCCTTTCGTTTGCACAAATGTGTCAGGGACAGAGAAGTATGAGCATGTTAATGCCACTGTTGTGATTACACACACACCATTTATATTTTCTGGCAGTGAGTCAGAAGCTTCTGTTTTCAGGAAATGCCAAATGACTAAACATTTAAATACAGATCTTTTGCAGGCTGATGATAAGGATTTCAGCAGTCAAAGGAGCAGTGTGGTTTCCACTAAAATGAACTTGATATCAAGCCCTGAAATTTATTTATTTATTCATTTATTTTGGCTGATATTAACATTCATCTTTGACTTGATGCAAGTCTTCTCACAGCCAGGTTAAATCTGTTAAGTAAGCCTGTTATCTGTCTCTATCCTCAGCACTTTTCCTTGACAAATTAGCTTGTTTTATACATTTTCAGAATACTCAAAAGAATGATTTTATGGCTCAACGCATAGCAGTTACTGTGTTTCAAGAATTGCACAGCAATCAGAGTAGATGGCATATTCATAACAGGCCAAGAACACACAGGATTCCCTGTACAGCTCCACTTGTACGTCAAATTTGTTAGAAGTGAAATGAAATACAGCAGAGCCTCCATTGCTCTACAATAGAGCGACTCAGCAGGGGCTTTCCTCAGAGTCCAGGATTACGATACAAATGACAGCCTTTTGTCCTTAAAACAATCTCTCATTGGCAGTCGCCTCCACATCTCCTCTCAATCAATTTCTGTCTCAGTCTACTCTCTGCCACCTTCCCTCTCCCTATGCTCCTTCTCCCTTTTCCTACTCTTTAATTCTTCCAGTCAAGCCATAATCTAGTCAGACAAATGTAGAGCATGATCCATCAGTAATGTCAATATTCGTGCCAGTTTTTACCATGCTCCAACTTGGACACGAGAGTCTTTCAGGCATACTTTCAGAGCTCACTTTCAGTCATACCATTTACAAGACGGTTTAGAAAGCTGAAGGCAATCTCTGTCAACAACAGTAGAATCCTGGATGTATTACACATCATGTCTGCAGAGCCAGAGCTGGCATAAAGGGAGGTTATTAGCAATACAGATGGCTTGTATGATGAAAAAAGCCACTCTGTGAAAAGGTGATTTCATCAGATTTGGAGCTGGGTGAGAGAGAGGTGGTGATGAGGGAGCAGGCAGACCTCATGAGTTCTTTCATGACACTGGTGCACAGCCTCACAGCTGTCCCCATATTTTTAAGTTAACATCTAAGTTAACTTAAAGACACTCAGTGGCTGATGAAAATTAATTGGGTGCGGGTGGGGGCAGCTCTGTATCAGAGTGGGCTATGCTAATAAAACCAAAGCATCGGGCCTGACGAAGGTCACTTCCTATTAATTAAAAAAAGCTTCTAAAAACAACATCCTAATTAATACTGGCAAAGAGGAAAGGTCTCCAGTAGGGAAGAACATTAAAAGGTACGTCTGTTTAAGAACAAATGAGAGGGCATGGTGGGAGGACGGAGGATGGAGGGCTCACATACAGTCTGAGCATCATCCTGCTGCAAAGAATATTGTAACATGAGCCGCTGCTCTTTTTTGCGAGAAGGCTGTGTACAGTACAGAGAGGACATTACCTGAAGGCAGACTGAGAGACACTTCAGTTTTGTCACACTGCTAGAGTTTATTAAATTTGATTCTTTGTTCCTTGTACTCCAGCAACCCCTGTATCCTGTGGCAAGGTGTAGACAACCTATATACATATATATATATATATATATATATATATATATATATATATATATATATATATAGTAAAAAGACACAGAAATGTATTAGATATATATTAGATGTATCCTTTTTTTATTGTTATTGTTACAGCATTAAGGCAGAAATAGCCCAAGGCTGAAGAGAGAACAGAGTCAGTTCAGGGTGTGTCTCTGGTAGTCATCTTGAACCACGTTTTTTTTATTTTTAATGATTTCTTTGCCACCACTGGGTGTTAATAAGTTAGATGCTGATGCAGATGATGAGTTCCCTAACCAGTCTTTTCATTTCAATGAGCACTGTCAAGAGCCTTCCTGCTGTGGATACTAACACAGCCATGGGGCTGACTAGCATGTGTCTGAAGACTCCTGAGCTCTTGCGGTGTTCAATGTTGCCGGAAGGTCCTTGTGGCATCAGATCGGGGGCAGGGAGCTGCTGTGCCACGACGTTGTGGGGGGATCACAAACACAGTTGCCCAGTAATCGCAGCTCCCCTATTCCCAAACTGAGTTAGCTTAATGCACCGCAGGAGTTGTCTTTCCAATCCATGCAGCCCCAGAGACACCAGAGACAGGCAATAGAGAGGGTTCCTTTCATTTACACTCCTTTTGCGTTGCGCACGTCGACCTCAAAGCAATGATTTGAAGACGACTTTGAAACAGATTGATATCTCGTGGGTTTGATCGAATCTTAAATGTCTGCGCAAATGTGAGGCTAATGTAATCTGAAGGGCCGGGTAGATAGAATGTCATTGGGTGGCTTTCAATAGAGTTGTGCACCAATTGAAGGCATATTATGTTTCATGATTGGCGGATGAACGAGTGTGTTTTAAATCACTGGTAATGGGCCCAAGCACTGCTTTTCAACAGCTGAGAGGAACTCTTTGTCTTCCACTGAAGCAACAGTTGTGTTCTGGTTCAACTTCAGGTAAACAAATGGATCCATGTGAATGTGTCAGCAGATGCTCCCATAAGCAATAAGTAGTGAATGATAATTTCAGGAAAGGATGAGGCAAGGCTGGTTACGTCAGGGAGCAGGGGGGGTGGTGGGGGCTGGGGAATGGCTGGAGCACTTCCACTGATGATGTATGGAAAGTTTTAATCCATGGAAACCCAGAGGTTGTTCAGGAAATGGCTCTGAATAAAAGCTACAGCGCACATTTACTTACTGTCATTATACTGTGGAATGCATTACATATTTCTTGTAAGTGATGATCATGTTGCTGCTGTGCTTTTGCCCGGGCAGCTGAGGTTAGAGATGGAGTGATTGCTGGAGGTGATAGACAATGGGAGATGAAATAGTGGAGAAATCAGTCACGACAGAGACCGGTTAGGTTTCTCCTTTGGTTACACAGATAAAGAGACGGGCAGAGAAAGAGACTCTTTAAATGCCTCTGTAATTATTGAGTTACTATAAAAGCATTTGCTTGTTTCATTTGAGCGTTAAAATCAATTTATGTGTCAGTAATGAGTGCTATTAAAAACATTTGCTGTTTTTTGTTTCATATGACCCTTCGGTCAGTTTGAACTTGTGCATTGTCAGCCTTGAAAGAGAGATGTACCTTTCACCAAAAGAAAAGGATCTTTCTGTAGCGGGAAATATGTAGCTACACATTCTCATTTTTCCTTTCTTTTTCTTCCTTTTTTCTTCTCCACCTTCCATCAACACACTCTAATTTGTGAGATGGTTGTGTATCTGGGTCAGGGACAAGCTGTCCTGTCAACTATTGGTTGAATGAGGCAGAGTACACCTTGCCTCACCTAAGCTGCTACAGGGGCCTCATGGTGATGTTCAATTTATTTGCCTCTTGTCATCCCATTGAATTCCCCCGGCCCTCATTTGTAGCCCGTGTATATTATTATTGTATGTCTTTGTCTGCTTTTTCCAGACTTTGCTCCTTTATCTGTGGCCTCTTTTTCACAGAGGATCCCCTATTTACCCATTCGTCTTGAGCAGTACACTATGCTGAGTAATAAACTTCAAACTGGTTTATGGGCCATGGGATTTTTCCATAAAATGGTTCTTCAGAAGCCACACATTTCTTTCATTTGATGGGAACAGCTTCTCTAAAAATAACTATAATAATTTCTACTGGTGCACTTATGTCAGTCTCCTTTTATAGGTTAAACATATTTCCATTCATCTTGCCCCTTGACTTTTCTAATCTGTGCATCTTAAAAGGTTTGTGAAATATGCCAGGACAGTCGTTTGTCTTCATTTCCATATCACAGCAGTCTACATTTCTCAGTATAGACCAGGCTGCAGCCTCCAGCTGAACTTATGTCCATATTTATGATTTTTTTTTCTAGATTTATTACACTGTGTTTTAATGGATTTTTTTTTTTTTTTTTTAACAAAGGCATGCAATTAATTAAACTGACCAACCTTGATATCATCGATTTTACAAAAGTCTACACGGTAGAATTTTTCTCATGGTAACCATATTTCTTGTTTTGTTTTTTTTGTTCAGTTTTTTGTCTACTTCACTGGTATGAATACTATGTCTGAGTTGTGTTTAGAGGTTGTGATGAGTAAGTGCTGTGCACACATAGATTTGGGTTTCTGTAGTCTCCTCCACTGTGTCATTAGATGGCCAGTGCTGTGTCATTATGGAGTACAGGCATGGGTGGAAGCAGCAGGAGAACAAGGTTCATCTCTCTCTTTCTCTCTCTCTCTCTATCTCTCTCTCAAAGATCCTCCTCCGCATGTCCCCGTCTGTCTGTCTGTCCATCCGTCTGTGTCTGTTAATTTGTCTTTATTTTTGTCCGCTCTCTCTCTCTCTCTCTCTCTCTCTCTCTCTCTCTCTCTCTCTCTGTCTCTCTCTGTCTCTTTCTTTCAGCCTTTTCAACCCTCAGAGTGTAACATGCAAATATGCAAATGAAGATTCTCTCCCCACGCTCGGGTTTGAAATGTTATGCCATGCCCCCTTTCTTCATGTACTCTCGTTTCCAGCTGTTAAACATGCTGGCTTTGCTTTATTAAAGCCCATGAGATGATCTTAGTTGCCTGGCTCGAAATAATTAGTTTGAAAAATATGTATTTTGAATGAGGAGCAGAGAAGAGAGTGAGACAGTCCTCTCTGGGGGTTATTTTCTCATGGTAATTCTTCAACGTTACACTGAAATAGTTGTTCCTTAATCAAGCGACATGTTTTTTTTCAGTGTTCCCAAGCAGTTTTTTCTCAACATTGATTTAGAATTTATTTTCTTCGTGCATTTTGGAGGGCCTTCAGGGGGGCGGGTATGTGGCTATAGCCCAGAGGTGCCATCGTGATGTGTTTGTGTGTGTCTTTTGTTTTGAAATAATGCTCTTTATGTGTTTTTAATGTGTTTTTCTCCCCCATCCTCCCCTTAGATTAAAGATCCAAACTCTCAATCTATCCTACAGCTCAACTCTTTATTGGGCTATATTTCCACTTTGCTTTTTGTCCTCTGTTGTACACTCAAGTGGAAAAGCTCTCACTTAGAGAAACACATCAAGGACAAAATGACCTCTGAAATTAACCTCTTCCCCCAGGAAGCTCGCAGAGCTCAGGGAGGCTTTAAGGACTTTGACGAAGAGAAGGAATGCAGGGATGGCTAGATTTAGGAACGTATGTCACTTTAAGTGTCCTAAGGTATTGGACTGAAAACACTGTCATGGTCAGACATGGAGGTGCAGCGCCTGATGGATTTGGTTGTAAAAAAGGACATTAGCTTGATGGAAAGCGAACATTTAAGCACTTACCATTTTTTGTTTTTTTATGATGATAATAACCTGAAACTTGCCACAGTGGAGCTTTTCAGAAGAAGTCAACACATGAGCAACAAGCTTGTTGGAACCTGTGCAGCTGTGGGAAATCCAACGAAATGCATATATCTAGTTATATTTTCATCATTTTGGATGTGTACTGGAATAGAGGATGGCTTTAGTTCTTTATAGATGGTTGCAGCGATGGTTGATTATATCATCATTGTAATCAACCAAGTAATATTTGATTATAATTATGATGATGATTCGCTAATTTAATGTGCATAAGTGTACACTGTATGTGCCAAAACAAGGTTGCTGAGAGTGATCTTTAGAGGAAAGGAGGTGTCCTTTGGTGCTGCCATTTTCACTGGCAGTAGTCTGGCCTTGCATTGGATGTAAAGATTTTTCCACCACTAAGCTATAAGCTCTTGTTGAGTGTTTAAGGAGAAAACATCACATCTGCCTTCAATGAAGTCTTAACTGCCTGAACCTTTTCAGACCCTTTCTCACAGGATGCAAACTTTTTATATAGCACTCACACTATTTTTTCTCTGATTGGCACAGTTATTTCAATCTGGTTAATGAATGATATAATGACATTGCAGGTCTTCTGTTACCCCCAACCCTGCTTTTTTATATGTCATAATATTTCCTACAGGAACTGATGAAAATGGCACACCGTGCTTATTGCCGCAGAGGTATTGACTGTTTGATTGCTGTGTGTAAAAGAACTCATGCAGTCATATGCTCAATTAGCTCAGTACGACTAAACACGCACAGACTTGCACACGCCGATATATACACACGTAATACTTACTTACTTTCCCCATTGTCTATGACAGCAAATACAGCAGGGCATCACATCGTCGCCAGCAATTCATACAGTCATTTTCTAATCAAAAGATGCAATTACACAACCTTGGGCTTTTTTCTTGAGCCTGAGGAGGTCTGTGTATCTGCATGTTCCCCTGTTTTCCATCATGTGTGCAAAAGCATTATCGTCAGCAGGCGGCTCAGAGAGAGAGGGGAGCCGTCAACAAGTTGGAGCGGGGGGCTATCGGCTCCGATGGCTCAACACACTTGCTGTACTTGTGTTTGCTCACATCTGCTCGTGTGAGAGGGAGGGAAAAGACAACGAATCCTGTGTTGCCATAGCAACACTGAGGAAAGTCACCCCCACACCCCCCACCCC